>NW_027468420.1:0-39179 GCF_041734735.1 Babylonia areolata
CCTTCTTTGTAAGGAGGTGGAAGTTCACCATTAACATACCGGAAGTTGTCTTTAATACGTCTCTGGATTGCTTGTGAACCCTTCTCTTTACCTACTTGAGCTTTAGCATTCTGATAACCACCTTCATCTTTAAAGGCATTAGCTTGTCGGAATACTGCATCCAACTCAGTAGCTAAGTTAGTAAGGTCTTTTTGTTTTAACATCTGTTTCTCCTTGGAGGATTAGTAGATCATTAACAATCTACTTAATTAGTTAGTAAGTTAGAAGTAGTATTAGGTAGAAGTATTAGTTAGAGTATGCTTATCCTTATGAATACTCCCTACTACGTAGATGATACCCCTTAGAGTATCCCTTCTCTCTTCCCCTCTTCCTTATACTACTCCTTATGCTTTTCCTTCGGAACAAAGTAAGTATAACATACGTTCCTGGAACCTGTCAATACCTAAAAAGCATTTATTTTAAAAAGTTTAAACTAATGGCATGGTTGTTGATACCTTGTTAATACGGGAATGAATCTTGATACCTCGTTGGTAGTCTTTACGGTTCTCATTCACTGTTGTGGAAGGTAACATCTCACCATACTTGCGTCGTAGTTTGATCACTGAACCATCTGGTTGGACAAGTTCCCAATACCGAACCATGTCTCGCATTGCTTGTCTCTCCTTTTCAGTGTATTTGATGTTACGTTCAAGAGAAGAACCCCAAGTATAAGGGACATTATCTTTCTCATCAAGGATACTTTCATCATCTTTAGTAACTACGTTAAAGTATTGTTGGTCTAATTCATCCATTCTTCTCTCTCCATTTAAGGTTAGTAATAAACGTTGTAATCTGGGGCGTAGTAAGCACCGTGAGCTTCATTAACTGAAACTTTGGACTGACCCCTGTTAGCAAGAGTAGACATCACTGAGTAGCGTGTAGCGTCCATGGTGTCATCAAATCAAATTTCTTTCTTTCCATCTTTACGATGATACTGGTTAAACTCTTCAAAGAATCGGTCACAAGTGCTGAACACTTTCAATCGACCATCCCTGAATCTGGTATTCATCTCCATCAAACCAGGCTCTACAAAGTTGTTTGTCTTGCCATCAGTTGTGATTGGATTGTGGAATGTCTGGTATGCTACGTTACATCCAGCTTCTTCGTAGTATTGTTTAACTGTCTTACCTGAGCCACGTTCTGTATTGTCAGCATCGTGAGGGAGAATAACTGGTATCCATCGACCTCTACGGTTAATTTGCAATGTAACGTAATCAGGGTGTTCTCATTGGTAGCAAATGCATCATAAACATACACTGTATCCGTATCTTCATCATACGCTGACCAAACTGCTGCTGTATCGTGAGTGATACCGATGTCTACTGCACAGACACGCTTCCAATGATCTGGTATCTCGAATGGGTCACACTTAATGTCTTTGGTATCCATCGTAAACACACGACCTTGTCCCATCAGTGGTAAGCCCTTCATACGCATGTCGTGTTGCCAGTCAGGTACTGATGCGAGGAAATCTTTCTTCATCTCTTCTGTTAAGTGTGTAGCCCTGTCCCATCCAACATTGCTTAAAAACATTGGTGGTAAGCCTTTACGACCTTCCTTCATGAACTTGTCTACAAGCTGTGTACGACCATTCTCCGGTGTAGCAGTGATGAGCATCAAGCCACGAGTAGTAGTGAGACGAGTGATGCACTGTGCGTAAAGGTTCATTGACTTGTATGCATCTTCTTCATCCATCCAGATAAAATCTTGGGACGTACCATCAGAACTTGTTCACCCTGTTGAGTGGACTTGAAGGAGAGGTTAGAAATACCCCCTGAAACGTGCTGTATGGTAACGTCAACGGCTCTTGGGCCATCCTTGGATGTCACCTTAAACAAGTCTCTTGGTAGTGCTCCTGTGCCACTCTGCTCTTCATTACGTATGTCTGATGTGCCTAACAGTTCCTTTTGGATAACTTCTCTCGTTGATGCACCTGTGATACCGATTGCCCATGCATTGATTGGTCTGTCAAACTTATGACCATTCCACCACTCTGGATAAATACCAGTCAAGTGATAAGCCATCTCGTTAGCCGCTGAATAAGTCTTACCAGTCCGGTTACCCCATAAAGCAAACCTGAAACGACAGTCATTACCAGCGTTGTGGAACTCTTGTTGGTAGTCATGAGGTGAGTAGTAAAGAAAATTGTTAGTCTTCTTGAACTCCTCTGCCTCTTCTCTCAAATCCATAACTGTATCGGGGTCCATCAGCTGTGACAATCTGCTCATAAGTTAACTCGAGTACGCTCTGGTAACTTTCCTTCGAGTTCCATTTGGAGTTCGAGTTCGCTTGGTAACCTTTCTGCATTGTTGACTCCCTCTCTTTTTGGTTTGATACCAGCTGCCTTCAATCGATCTTCAACTGACTGCTTAACAACTTCTTCAATCTCTTCCATTAACTTATCATCTGGACTGTATTTGTTCATCACTTTAAGTGCCATGTCAGCACGCTCTTTTGCAGTGCCTTCTTCACCAAAGATGAAATCGAGAACAACATCATGTGGGTTCTTATCTTCTTCAACCAATCGTCAAAGAACTTACCATTGAGTAGGTTTTTAGAACCTCTTCGACCAGCGCCTTCTCGTTTACCACCCCATCCATTACCTTTCGACATAATTATCTCCTTGAATCTTTGATACCTTCAAAGGTATAAATCTTTAAAAACCCCAATCCAACACTGGAAAGGGGCTCTCTTTAAGCTTACTCAGCTTCAACTTCAACAACTTCAGCTTCTGCTTCCATTGCTTCTTTAACTTCAGCTTCATCGTTAGGTAGTACAAAGATTACACCAACAAAGCCATGTTTCTCCAAGTATTCCTTATTAACAGTGATACTTGAATCTACAAGGTCAGAAAAGATACCAAAAGGAATACCTCGTTCCATTGCTACCTTATCAGATGCGAATACATTGTACATTTTCTTATCTTCCATCGTTTATCTCCTTTAGTGATGGTTACACAAAATGGTGATTGTGTTTAATCTTGTTGTGTTTTTTGTAGAGTTCAAAGTCAGTGATAATGATCTGACGTCCATCTACCATAAGTCTACCAGACTTGCTTTCATTAACTACGTGGTCAAGTTTTGATACTACACCAGTTTTACTAGAACGAGACTTTCTGGTTTTCTTAACCTTAGCACAAGAAAAACATCCAACCCTCGGGTCTTGAGGAGCAATACCTCCACATTTCTCACATCTAGTGTTTGGAAAGTATGTCACTTCACTTGATTTTTCTCTTGGATACTTCTCTAACCAGTAATCAATGTCTGATTGCACTGGATTCATGTAATCTACTGTATGAGACTTGGATTTACCAAATTTCTTAATCTTATCACATGATGCACATCTGCCTTTAGCATCTCTTGGAGCTAATCCACCACACTTCTCACATCTTTCATTAGTGAAGTAAGGAACACCTTTATCACTTTCTTTTGGATACTTCTTCAACCACTCAAGGATCTGTAACTCAGATGGATTCATGTAGTTAATGCTTCGTTTACCCATAAAACCAAATGGTGTTAAAGTGTAAGCTTCTTTTGATTGAACTTTCTTCTTACTAGCTTCTTTGATTTCATCTTGATAAAGCTCGTTAATAAGTTCTTGTTGTAATCTGTCTTCGTAATTCTCTCTTCTACATTAAACTCATCATCTAAACTGTAGTTTCTGAAAAAGAAGAGTGCTGAGATACCCATTTCTTTACAGCGTTGTATCTCGTTGTAGGTTTGTGCTTGGAGTTCTACTTCTCGCTTACGGGCATCTTTGTGATACATGCCTCGGTCTTTTAGATTATTAATGATCTCATCTTCTCTGGCTTCAAGAGCAGTGAGTAATAAGTGTATTTTAATCTCATCAGAAGATTGTATGGGAGCTTCTAAAAGGGCGTTTAAGCAATCCTTTCATTCTGGACGTTGTCTAAACTTTCAAGCTCCCAATCTTTTTAATCGTGGGTAACTTCATACCAGTTTCTCCCTAATCTTGTAAAATACAGTCAAAAGAAATCCCCAAAAGCAAGAAAATTGGACGAAACTTGCTAATGGGGCTCAAAACTAACTAACTAGAAACAGAAGTTAAAGACTGTAAAACTTTTATAACTTAAGTATAAGAAAAAAGAGAGAGAATGTCAAGAGTTTTCTTCTGTATTACAGTAAATCTAGTACAAAACCTGTAAGAACAGGCACACCAGCCATGTTAGGTGTGTTTACATGCTTGCCATACTTCTTAAGGAATGCCTTACGGAAAGTATTTCTACAACCACGTCGTTTAAGCTGCGAATTAGCCTCATCAAGGTCGATTGACATTGCAATGACTGTGAGATAAATGTTAGCTCGATTACAGCTCTCAAAGCGTTTCAGAGCCTCTGGTGTAAGTTTTTGTTTAAACATCATAAGTTTGTTTCTCCTTTGTATCTGAATAACTCATTAATACCTCTTTACTTACTCGATACCATCCATGTAGTTTAGGTTCACAGTTGTGTAGAAGATGCTCTCTAAACCCTTCATCATCAAGATACTCTTTTGCAGCATCTAGATCACCAGTGATGTAATACCCTGAGTATACAAGTGTATCTTCATCAAGTTCTTCGTATTTGAAACCAGCTTTACCATCCCACATAACAGGTATGGCAATTCTTTTTAACACCAAGTTGATTCAGACCTTGCTTTCTTCCCGTAAGCCTTCCTTCACCAGTGTAGTTTCCCTCTGTATCATAAGGGTATGCAATCTTACAGTGGGTAAGTGTTGATGCTTTGAAAGCTTTGTGATTAGAGTCTGGATGGTTTACAAAGAATTTATCATCACTTGTCTGTAAACCAATGCTCACTTCAAAACTTTTATCTAAAACTTTTAGTGCTTATACTTCTTAGATCTTTCATACATTGCCTCTCCTTTGCATCCTTGTATGCTTGTACGATTTCAACAGGAGTTATCGTAGGAGCAGTAGCCCCGTAGCAATACTCTAACCAGTTTATACTCTGGAACGTCTCTAAAACACCTTCTTTCAGTGCAGTTATACCACGACTGGAGTTAACCTTATTGTCCAACCTAACCACTGGATTACAGTTATTCATACTACAAATGTATAAATCAAAACCATCCTTTGGTAGTTCTTTTTACCAATAATGAAATCAGGATGTGTCACTGGTTCCATTTCATACTTTCTTAAATCATCCATAAGTGTGAACCTTCCTGAATTTAGCACGTTCTTTCTGTTTTCTCAATCACCACGTTTAGCTGGTATCTTCCCTTCTTTAAATAAGGAGTAGATTGTTACAATGTCAGCAGAATCTACCACTGGAAAACGAGAACCACATGCTACACTCTTCGATTCTGGAGATTGCCATGAGATGGTGTGAACATTTCATACAAACCCTCTGTATTAGCTTTTATGAAGTGTGAGCAAAACTTACCTTCCTTCTCGATGAAATACTCCTTTGAGCGTACGATTGGTGGGCTAGCACTCATACAGAAATCCCACTCATCGTTTTTACTTACAAAGGTAAGTCCTCATGCTCTCCCACTTCTTTACTGTACTTCTTAAATCCAGCATAATCATCCTCGTTCTTGTCAGCTCTAACCCACAACTGTTGAACACAACGAACTTTATAAGGTTTACCATTTGCTGTAAAAGATGCTTCTGGCATACGTTCACTAACAACTAAATGCCAATTCTCTTTCAATCGTTTGTGTATCGAGTATTTCTCCCAAGTAACAGGGATAATACATGCGATAACTTCACAATGATCAGCAGCTTTGTTAAAGAACTCGATTGCTAACTTGCTACACGACCAAAAGGAGGGTTCATTACAGTGATTTCTTACCCTCTGGATACTCATAATCAAAGAAATCCATCTGGGTAATACCTTCTTTCTCAGGAAGTAAGTCCAAAGCAATGGTTGTATCAGGAAGGTGCTCTAAAAGCCTCCCAGAACCAGCAGAAGGCTCGATAATGTTGTTAAAGTAAGAAAGGTCAACGTATTTGTTAACCATCCCTACAAACGCTTGTGAGGCTTCTGGTGATGTGTAAAACTTATCTAACATCATGGGTTTAACTCCTTACTCGTTTAAAGCTTGTGCTGCACCAAGGATTGCACCTTTACCGACAGCTTGTGTCTGTGGTTTGAACAGGATACTACCTACTCGACCATGAAGCATTGCATCTGTGATTTCACCACCATTAAGAGCAGCATTAATCAATTTAACACGATCTCCGATTGTCTTTGTGTTCCAGCGAGATAACAAGTATCGACCTGCTTCATAAGGAACTTGAACACCTGGGTTAAAACCAATGTTACCAAGACGAGAAAGGTTAAAGAGGTGAGTAACGATTCGTGTAGCATTGTTAGATGCATCTACATCTTTAATCGCTTTTGAACCATACTTAGACAAACTACGAAGTTCTTGAATCTTATCAAAAGAGATTTCTTTAGTTCGGTTAGCACGACTTGCTAAATCATCCAACATGGTATCAGCTTCAGCAAACTCACCATTCTTAATCTTATCAAATGCAGGTTTTAGATCATTAGAAACACCTTCTTTTTCAAACCACTGATAAGTTTGTTGAATGCTTTCTCACGAGATTCTGCAAGGTTAAGTTCTCGTAGACCAAGACCTTCTGTAACATTAGTGCCAAGCATCTTGTTCATCTTGCCACCTAACTTCTCACCAAAGCTTTCACGAATACCGAGTTTCTTGTAAACATCTTCATCAATTTTAGATGTATCTTTGATGTAAGCAGTACCAACTTTACCACCAGCCTCATTGATTTTCTCAGCGTTCTTAAATGCTTGTTGTAAATCCACTAGATTGCCAATGGTTACGTTAGGGTCATTAAGAAGAACATCATCAGAGATTGAAGAGATTGGGTCTGCCATTGCAGAACGTGCTTCCTTAGCAATGCAAGCTTTTCAGGGCCACTCATTGCTCGAAACTCTGGTGAACCTTCTGATGAGAACATCTGTGCACCACGTAGTCCTTCTTCTTGCACTTTGGTTGCTTTTAGAGATGCTAAATCTTTCAAAGTATCAACAGTTTTCAGAGTTACGTAGGTAGTTAAGAGCAGGGACAGTAGTGATCAATGAGTCCAAAGCAACACTGTCACCAACGTTCTTCATTCGTTTAATCATTGGAGAGTCTTCACTCTCCTTACGTAATGCATCAAGACCGATTGTGCCAAGAACAGTGTCTACATCTGGGTCAAGTGAAGTCGCTGAAGCAAATGCACCTTTAATGACTGGTGATACTGATTTTGCCAATACTGTGCCACCAACTTCAGGGGCTGCTACAAGGCCTGTACCGAACTGTCCCATTAGTTGCATTGGTTCGTAAGGGTTAGTACCAGTTAGCTCGTGCATCGCTTGAGGATACGTTTCAGGGTGCATACGAGGCATGTATGAAGTGCCTGTCAGACTTTGTTCAATGTCAGAAGGGATGTTAAGCATGTTTGCCATACCCTGTGCAATACCAGTGCCTAGACCAGTGATTACATTCTCACCAGATTGAACAATCTTATCACCCAATGATGGTTCTTCTTGACCTTGGTAAGGATACTCTGCCTCTACTGGCATTTCTTCCATTTGTTCAGCAGCCCCAGGAGCTTGTCCAATGAACCGATTAGTAAGGTCTTGTTGTTCTTGTCCAGAAGGCCCTGGTAGGCCTCACTTGGGACGATTACGTTGTTTAAGTATCGTTGCTTAACTCCAAACTTATCCTCTTCAGAGAGGTTCTGGTAGCTCGGAGAAGCTTCTACTTCATTCCATTTAGTCGCCATTTAAATCTCCTTAGAATCCAAATTGGTTAGCTACTTTGTTAACATTGTCAGAATAACCAGCAGTCTCTGTCTTTTTCTCAGGACTTACGTAAGTACCTTGACCTTGAATCACTTTGTCATAATCTGCAATCGTGCCACCGTTAACAGGTTGGATGTATTTCTACCATCTTCACCAACATACTCAATCTTAAATGAGTTAGATGAAGCAGAAAGAGTGTTGTGCAGTGGACGATAACCATGCTCTGTAACGAACTTGTTAGGGTCAACTTCATACTCACTCACTGCATCAACGAATGCTGCCGCTGTAAGAGACTTACGTGATGCGTTTTCACTCATTGTTGGGTTGATTGTAGAGAAGTCAACAGCAGCTTTCAAGTCAGCATCAGAGAATGATCGACCTTGGATTTGCATTGCTTGTTTAACATCATAACCATACAGTTGCTTGTAACGATTTTGAAGGTCAGAAAGTTCATCCCAACGACCAAATGCGTGTACGCCATGTGCAAGAGAACTTAACCAGCTTTGGTCTTCACCAGTTTGACCTTCTACAGGGCCTACTGCTAGGTTGAAGTTTTCATCATTGTAAATTGATGCAATCAGACGACGACGATTCTGTGATGTCTCAATAATCTGTGTTTTGGTAGAGGTTGCTTCTTCAACTGCTTTTGCTTCTTTAGAGCCAGGAGTAGGCTTAGCATCAGTGATTCTAGTAGCAGCACCTGTCTTCTTATTGAATTTGTATGTACCATCCTCTGCTTTGAAGGTTGTCCAGTCTTGAGTTGGTGTTTCATCTTTTGTATCAATACCAAGCGG
Source organism: Babylonia areolata (assembly GCF_041734735.1). Lineage (NCBI taxonomy): Eukaryota > Metazoa > Mollusca > Gastropoda > Neogastropoda > Buccinidae > Babylonia > Babylonia areolata. The sequence goes on from NW_027468420.1 coordinate 8,615, forward strand.
TGTTGTATCAATACCAACTTGATTACCAACATCATCAAGTTCAAAACGATAAAGTTGAACTTTACCATCTTTATCTACTTCACGTTGCCAAGGGCCATACTTTTTAACGACTGTAGGCTTCTGTACCCAATCTTCTTTAGAACGTGACCAAAGACCATTACGTACTGAACTACAGTCTTGTCTAGGGTCTACAGGCTTTTTAGGACGGTAAGAAAGAGACTCTAATGCATCAGCAGTAGCTAGACTCTTATCACCATGACTACGTAGGTAAGTAAGTTGGTAAGAAAGACCTGCATCAAACAGTTGTTGACCAATGATTGAATGCTTATTCGCTGGAATCAAGTCTTGGAAAGTAGTCTTGGAATCATCATACTCACCGAAGAGTACCTTACCAGATTTATCATCTACCCACTTTTCTTCACCACCAATTACTCGCTTAACAGGAGTCATACCTTCATCAGTGTATTGCTTAATCTTGGAAGCTTCAAATACTTTGTCTGAATCAGTCTGACCACCAAATGCATGAACTAATGCAGAACCTAAACGATCACCAACTTCAGTAGTTAGGTCATAAACTCCATAAGCAGTAGGGTCATACTTTTGTCGTGTTTGTGATACAAAAACATTCTTTGATTTCGCTGTATCATCTCGCATAATTGCTGGACTACCAGCTGAGATACCTTGTTGTGCACCAAAGCCAGTGATTGCTGCTTGGTTGTATTTCGCTGAATCAGTTTGACCAGCTACATCATAAATACTCGCCATTACATTGCTCCTTCTTCTTCATCATTACGTTGAGTCTCACCAGGGAGTTTGACATCACCTTGGTTAATACCACCAGTGCCTAGTAGGTAATCCTCTGCATCCTTCATTGTGAAGTCAGTGTTAGGGTCTTGGACTGCTTTAAGCAAGTTGTCTGCCTGTTCATGAATACCACCGAGGAATGTCTGAAACTCTGGATTATCAAACACTTTCTTAGCTGATACTTGATGATCATCATCAGTTGGTTCATACTCACCACCAAGTTCGTGAGGATCTGGTGAGCTGAAAGGTTAGCCATGTATGCATCATGACGTTGTGCTTCATTTTTAAACTGGATTTGATTCTGTTCCATTAGCTCAGAATGTTGTTCTTGAACTGGAGACTCTGGTTTGTAAATGTTTTTACGCAAATTACGAGAGAAGTTCTGAGCACTGAAAAAGACATCAGATGGGTTAAAGTTCTGTTGTACCATTTTTAATACCTTTTAGTTAGTTAGAAAGAAAGGTAAGAAGAGTAGTGATCAATACACCTTAACCTTCTTACCTTCATACCAAGGAGAGAGAGAAGAGTAGTTAATAAGGAGAAGTATGCCTTATCATACCCCTTACCTTATACCCTTATTCCTTATGCTTTTCCTTGGGAACAAAGTAAGTATAACATACGTTCTTGAATCTTGCAAGTGTTAATGTTAAGTTTTTTAAACTTTTTTCACATTAAATGAAACCATACGCACTACCACCAAAACCATAAGGGTTCATGTCTTGGAAGCCATACAGATTACTTTGTTGTTGCTGTTGGAGGATCTGGTTCAAGTAGTTCTGGTAATCCAATACACTACCTTGTTGAGCAAGCAAGTTTTGTTGCTGGTATTGGTTGATTGGATTGTATCCAGGATTAGCATAAGTATTAGGATTACCTACGTCTGAGAAGCCCGGAGAGGCTGTATGAGAGCCTTGTCCACCTTGTCCACCATTACCACTTTGAGCACCAACAGATGCTCCCTGTGAGCTTTGAGCATCACCCTGTACAGAGTTTGCAATGGAGTTAGTAACAGAGGCATTAACCAAACCTGAAACCACACCACTGGTCAATGCATTTGCTAATGGATTTGCACCAGATAACATGTTTCCTGTTGCTGTACCTGCAATCGAACCAGCTACTGCACCAACATTACCTTCTGTGGCTTCACCAGCTTGGCTTAGAGCATAACCACCCCAACCACCAACTGCACCACCAAGGTCGCCTAATGCTTGTCCTACTGCTTGTTGACCACTTAACTGATCATTAGCATAAGCATAAGCATCTTGTGCAACTTGAAGACCTGCTGCTGCTGTAAGACCTGCAACACCAGTTGTCATACCAATGGCTAATTTACCAATCGGTGTGCGACTAAACTCAACAGCTTCTTGAAATGGGTGATTCATCACATCCTGTGCTTCTTCACGAACACTTCCCATTAATGAGGAGTTCCAAGAGCTAATCGTTTCTACTGCTGCATTGAAATACTCACCTTTGTCCACTGCTTCTTGTGCATTAAATGTATGTTGAAGTGAATCAATGTTGTTCTGGATTGCCTTCATTGAATACGATTCACCATACTTACTACGAGTCTGGATTGAAGTAGCTGCATGTTGCTGAGCCTGACGTCCTGATAATCGACCTAAATCTTGACCAGTATGCATGTTGTATGCATGTAATGCACCATCTGGGCCAATACCTACGTTCTCTGAACCAAAAGCAGCACCAAATGCAGTAGTTCCTGATACGTCAGAAGACATGTGAACTGAACCTGGGGTAGCAGTCCACCAATCGATCCCCAACCAATACCTGTCCCAGCGATACCACCTTGGTTACCTCGACCAGCACCACCTGAACCATGACCTCTGCCACCACCTAGACTTGAGCCACCAAAACCACCAGCTCCCATACCACCGTGAGCAGCATCACTACCACCAGAAGGTGAGCCAATACCACCAGCATGACCAAAGCCACCTGCACCCATGCCACCATGTGCTGCATCTGAACCACCTGATGGGGAACCGATTCCACCTACTGAACTCTGTCCACCAGAGAATCCACCTGAATGTGAACCTCTGTCGCTTGAGTGAGAAGAACCACCAGATGAACGACCACCACCTCCACTTGAATGTGATGAGCCATGTGAACGACTACCAGCATGATCTTGGCTTCGACCAGAGTGTTTACCGCCTCGTGAACCAATCATTGACCATTAAAGGAGTCAGTATTAAACTCTGATGAGAAGGGGTCTTTTCTACCCCTTGCTTCTAATGTAAACATAAATACTTACCTCTTAATCGAACAGACTTGCTGTTGCCCAGTTAGCAAGGCCTTCACCAATCTTACCACCAGCTGCTGACAATGTTGAACCAGCTACGTTTAGACCAATTTGAGTCCAAGGGTTAACTGAGTGTTGTCCAGGTTGAATGTAACCTTGACCAGCGATTGCCATCATTGGTTGTAGATACTGAAGCATGATTGCCATTTCTGGGTTCTGCTTAGCTTGTTCTTCCATCGCACTTTGAATCTTCTTAGCTTGAGCTTCATCTTTAAGAGATTGGGAAGCTTGTAGACGAGTTAGAAGATCATTCATACCAAGTTTAGAAAGTTGAGTTGAAGTCATTTCACCTGTATTCTTACTTAACTCTGCAAGTTGTGCTTGTTGGTTACCAATGTTAGTTAGACCACCTGCTACACCAGTCAATGCTGATGCTTGTGATTGTGATAACTGACCACCTGTTTTAGCTAAGTCTGCTGCTAACTGACCTTGCTGATAACCAGCTTGACCCATTGATTTACCAATGTCTGCTTGCATACCAGCTAATGCACCCATCTGTTGACCAGCACCTAGTTGTTGAGTACCGATTGCACCATAACCTTTAGCAGCAGCAAGTTGTTGTGCTTGGTTTTGTTGTTGCACTTGGGTAGCTAGGTTTAGACCTTGTGTATACATCTGATTACGTAGTTCAGCTTCTTTCATTGCCTCTGTATTGTAGATGTCAGTAGCACCACGTTGTAGAGCCTCTGAAGCACCACGTTGAGCAACACCTTCAGCCAATGCAGAACGAGATGAACCAATGTTACCAGTACCAGTTGCTCCACGATAAAGCGAAGGAAGTTCAGATTCTGTTAGTTGACGATTTACTACATCTTTCAAATTACCAACAGATGTTTGTGCCTGTTGACGCATTGCTTGGATGTTTTGATTCATCAGTGGATTGTTGATAACTTGACCTGCTTCACCAACGATACCCGCTGTAGTTGGAGCACCTTGACCTTGTGCCATACCTTTAAGAAGACCGCCAGCACTACCCAAAGTACCTGCACCTTGTTGGATGTAAGGACGTGCAAGACCGATTGCTCCAGCTGCACCAGCTAGTTGTTTCTGACCAGCTGCAAATGCTTCAGAACCCTTACCTTGGGCTTGTTGTAGTTGTTGCTGGGCTTGTTGATAACCTTGCTGGATTGTAGGAGTGGTTTGTTGAAGCACATTCTGAGCGCCTCCAAGCGTTCCTAAAGCCGTTTCTCGACCAGCTTGATACTGTGCCAAGTTCTGCTCTAAAGCCTGCTTAGCGCCTGCTCCAAGGCCACCTGCTTGTGTTTGTTTAAGGAGTTCAGTTGTTGCTGCATCCATTGGTTGACGGCCAGCCAAGATCGGTTGGTCACCTTTGTGTGCTTGATACCCTTTTAGCAAGTCCTCGTAGATACTCTTAATACCACCGCCTGCTGTTTCTAATAAGTTTACTGTCGCCATTTTTTAGCTCCTGTTAGTTACAAAAATACCCCATCAGAGCCTTAAAGAAGGTTGTCTGATGAGGTTATGATTAGTTGCTTGCAATACTCTGGAAGAACTTAAACTCTTCATCTTCATTTGCGTAGTTGCTAATTGGCTTCTTCTCTACACGTTTAGAAGGTTTAGTGCTCTTAATTGCTTTCTTTACACCCTTTTTACCACTTGCAATGGCTTCTGCTTTTTCACGTTTCAAACGTTTAGCATCTTCCATGTTTTTAAGTTTCTGGACTGCTACTGCAAAGTCTGGATTCATTGAACGAGCTGCATCTAGCTTCGACATACCAAACTGCTTTTCTAAGAAGTTTACTAAATCTGGTAGTGTCTTTTCTGAATCATAATCAAGACCAGTTTCACGACGCCACTTACCACTTCGTAGTTCTTTTTCTACACCAATCAATTTCTTAATCGATGCATCCTTTTCCATTTCACTACGTACTGATTTAGCTGTTTGGATTGCTGTTGCATTTTCTGCTAAGCTCTTGTAATCTGCTTCATACGCCAAGATCACTTGTGATGCTTGTGCCATGACAACTGTATTGTTCATCGCTGCTGCTTTGTCATACTGTTGTTTAGCAAGGTTAAGGTCAAAGCCTGCCCATTTAGAGTTAAAGTTAACTGTGGCTGTTAGAGCCGCATCTTCAGCGAGTGTAATACGCTGGTCGTAGTTCTCTTTAAGCTCATTAAATGCTTCAGCTTGATTGTTAACAGTTTCCTTATCTTTCATAAGCTTCTTAAGCTCACTGACAGGCATCTGTTCTTCACCCACTGAAATGACTGCATCATCTGCTAAGTCACCGATTACATCGACAGGTTCTAGAAGGTCTTCTTCATCGCTTTCTTCACCTTCACCATCTTCTGTCTCATCTTCATCTTCATTCAACTCTTCTTTGATGAGGTCATCGGCATCTTTGTCTTCATTGTTCTCACCGAAGGCAGTCTCTTCATCATCTTCTTCACTGTCTTCTTGGAACTTCTTAAAATCTTCGTATGAATCGTAATCAGAATCGCCTTCAGAGAAGTCTTCATCACGATCTTCCATTTCATCTACATCTGCATCTTTCTGGAATGAACCACGTTCATCATCTGACGCAATGTGTTGCATAAAGAAATCAAAATCTGATTCACGATTAGTGTCACCCATGTGACCTGTACTTTCATTGTTTTGCATGTATTAAAATCCTTCAATGTTGTTAAAATGATCTTCTTCAACTTCTTGGCTACTGAAGAGGCACTCCAGCTCATTAATGTATTCAATTTGAGCTCGTAGTTTCTGCATCCTTACAGTATCTTCTAATGAACATACCTCAAACTTGGTGAGGATGTCATCTTTCATTTCTTTCAACATTTCTGGTAAACCTGGATGGTTTGTAATCTGGTCAGCTAAGCGTATTGCTTCATGACCTTTAAAAAACTTTTCATTCATTCTAAAAACCTCTGTAAAAAGAGAGTGTAGCAAAGAGCTTGACGGGAACTTCACTACACTCATCATTCGTAATTACATTTTTATAAAACTAAAACACTCTAGAGGGATTCAAGCTCTAGGGAGTTAATAAAGTTTGTAGTATTAGTATAAGAAAAAACTTATAAAAAGTCAAGAGATTTTTACACTTTAGATACAAAAAAAGGCAGAAAGCAGACCACGAGGACGTGTGATCATACTAACTGCCTTTATTTGAATGTTTACAACGAGAGAGGTAAACGAATGAAATGACTGACTGAAAACTTAAATGATAAAGCATCTTAGTACACGGTAGAAGGAAGAAACCCACACGAAGATGCCTTACATTTAAACTTTAAGGGGATTGGACTACACCGCAACTGCTCGATGTCACAGTGTAGACCCATGCACAAGACTAGTGTTCGAGTACCAGTCAATGTAACATGTTAGAATTAGAATAAGAGGTGACCTACAAGAGGGCCAAATCATGTAAGGAGATTTACTTGTAGGTCTTGTCGAAACAGTCGTTTAAGGAGAACTTCTTCAACCTTTTTATTATTACAAAACTGGGGTTAAAAGTCAAGAGTTTTTTACTCTTTTTATCAAACTTTTTTCAAACTTACGTCTGATTAGTGCCCAATTCTCTCTACGTCTGTTGTTTCTCATTTCCACCTCTTACATTGTTTCTTGGTATGCTTAATGATTGCATCCATTGTCACCTTGTTCTTATCAGTGACCTTAAACTTAGTTACTTTGATAATCCAGTTGATGAATGTTAATGATCTTTGCTCCATCTCATCTGCAATGGCAGTAAGTTCATTGTAGCTGTTAACAAGTTCATGATTTTCTTTTTCCAGAATGTGAATCATTTCTACTAGCTCAGTTTTCTTCATTCTCATCAGTTTCTTTTTCCAATCACTCATGGTCTGACTCCTTCTTACATGTTGTGTATAATGCATCAATCATACGTTCATTAACTCGACCCTCTTCAATAAGGCCTGCTTTCTCAAGATTAACTTCAGCTACTGTGCATAAGAACTCATAACGTAATGATTCGTATAAGTCTGAATCTTCGTAATGTGTGTATCGTTCAACAGCTTCTAATACTCGTAAATCATCATCACTTAAGTTGTGGCCAGTAAGCTGTTTCATTTTTAAGATTTTAGTAAGTGTATTCATCTTTAGTCTCTCTTTACTTTATTAACTAACATGTTGTCCAAACCCATGTTAAATCTAGGTGGTTCAGTAGGCAGAAAACGTACCTTACCATCAATGATTGTTTGTACTCTGAAGTTTAGATCTTTGTCTTTGGGGAAATTTGTTCTACTCCAGTCTTCTGATTTGTTTAGATACTTCAAAGAAGTCTTCTTCAGTGGATACAGATAACGGAACATCTTAACTTTGTACCATCTCCAACCGATAAGTCTCAAGTATTCAGCAGTAGGCCAGATCATCCTCTTTGACTTACGCTTACCTTCTCTAAAAGCTCTCAGTTGTTTGTGGTCTGGATTAAAGGTCTCCAAGTATTCCAGATTGTCGTCGAGAAGGCCTCTCATTGACCTCTGGTGAACCTTTTCCATTGTAGGTGTACAGAACACGTGGGTATCGAAAGAACCACCGTAGAAGAAGTTAGAGGCTTGATAACAATACCCTACTTTTCCCATCCCACCATCTGCCATTGTGTAGAGGTAGTGAACATCTGGTCTGTTCTTCTTAAGCCACTTAACTGTCTTTGAAATCATTTGGCTCTCTGCATTTGTTTCTAACTCATCACTCATGCACATCTTACCAATCTCAAGATACATACCTGTGTGTCCTTCCTCACCAAACAACTTCTTAGCTGTGGCAAGTGGATAAGTACCATGACCTAGCGTAAGTATTCCAACCAATCGATCCCTAATAAAGAACCCAAGGAAATGGTAAGTGATGCGTGGCATAACTGGAGAATAATGATTCCCATTAATAAAGTTAACAGCGACATTCTTACTTACCTCCTCTACTTTTAAATCTAATTTCTTTTCCATTCGTTTATCCTAAAATAAAAGCCCAGCACAAGCCAGGCTCTCTTATTAAATGTGATCATTACCTTCACTGTCTGTAAGTTCATAACAGGTATCACCGTATACATTCTTACGTTTAGGTAAAGTTAGTATCTGCTTTGGAGTTAAGTATCTGTATACAGAGTATTCACAACCACCTCCAAGTACATCCACCCAGATGACGTAGTCTACACCTTCACGCTTGTATTTCTTTGCATGATACTCTGTAAACTGACGTACTTTGTAATGTGTCTGTCCACACTTAACTTCAAATTTAAGACCTTTATCAGCTTCTTCTTTACGTGCTACGATGTCAGGTTGGTTGTTGTAGATTGGTTTGTTCTTGTTAAAACTTTCAACCCTTTCTACCAATCCATAAGGCCTCTGGAACTTGTATCCCTTGGCATCAAGGTCATGCATTGCTTTAATCTCTGCCCTAATGGACATTGCGTATCTAAAAGGAGAAGGTATGTTTTGTCTTGACTTCTCTCTCTTAAAGATTTCATAAAGCTTTTCACTAACCTTACAGATAACTTCATCATCTCGTAGATCACGTACTTCAAGTTTTTCTACTTTTTCATTTAAACATTTAGTATTCATCATTTCGATTCACCTTTCATTTAATTCAACATGTCAAGGCAATCGTTAATCGAACAGAAGTTCGTAGGTATCATCGACTTTGCGAATCAAACCTTTTTCAACTAAGACAGCATAAATACGTCTGCGTTGTCGTGGGGTAATCTGTAAGAAATCTTCCAGTTGTTTGGTGATTTCAGGAGTTACTTCGTAATCAGTGGCTTCATTCTTTAAGAAGTGAAGTGTAATGATCTGTGACTTGTTTAGTCCTACTAATGTATTGAGAGTCATTTCATTTATCCTCGTTTCATTTAACATACATTAAGTATAACTAAACGGACATTAAATGTCAATACTTTTATTCAACTAAATGTGGATTTTTAGTGATTGCATCGTTGTAGTATTCCTCTGAAAACTCGAAACCGATGGCATTACGCTCAAGCTCATCAGCTTTAATCAAAGTTGTGCCTGAACCAGTGAATGGGTCAAAGACTGTATCACCTTTGTTAGACCAAGTTAGGATGTGATCGTTAACTAACCAATGTGGGAAAGTAGCAGGGTGTGTAGATTTAAGAGTGTTTGCACTCATCTCCCAAACGTTGTGACGTACACCATACTCTTGGATGTCAGAGTCATTTTTACGGTTACTGGTACGGAAGTTACACTTAGTCTCTGCTTTACGTTTGTGTCCAGCATACTTGTTCTTACGGTCACGTAGTAAATTAACTGTTTTAGGTGCACCTTTACTAAAAATGAACATGTATTCAAATGTTTGGTAGTATCGGTTAGTAGATGGGAAAGGTGTATTAGGCTTCTTCCAGATCATTGTATCATGGAGACGGAATCCACATTCCATTGCATACAGTGCTTGTTTAAAGCTAGTGCCAGTTTCAGAGCCTTTGATGGTTGCATCATTAACAATCCATACAACAACACCACCGTCTTTAGTGACCCTGTAAAGCTCTCTAAGCGTTTCTTCCCAGATTGATGCATTCCATTGACTGTCACCTTTGTAGTCCCGTAGGTTGTCGTATGGAGGCGATGTGACGGTCAAATCAACACTACACTCTTCCATCTCTTTCATACCTAGGATGCAATCTTTATTTTCAAATTTAATCATTCGTATTTACCTCATTGTAATCATAATAAAACCCCCGGAGAAATCTCTCCGAGGGCAATGTCATTCATTAAGAACCAATCTTAAAGTTCTTACCAAACTTAACAGTGATGAAAGCATCAAGTTGTGATTTCTTAGCTTCCAAGCGACGATTCGCAATGGCATTTTCACGTTCCATTTGAAGTTGTGCTTGTTTAAGGTCAGAAGACTCACCTGCTTTAACTGCTTCAAGTTGTAGTGTAGCAAACTTGTACTTGATTTCATTCTCTTTAGTAGTTGCTTCTCGATCTGCAACATACATACGTGATTGTGATTCAAGAATGTCAGCTTCTACTTTCTTCTCTGAAAGAATGTCCATCTTAGTTGGTTGTGGTGGCTGGATTTGGTCAGGGCGTAACACTGTGTGTAATACCTCTGGAATCTCCAATGCTTCAGCAAGTTGAGTTGCTTGACCATACCATTCATCAGGGGACATTGATGTTTGACGCAATTCAGCAACCTTACGAGTAAAGGCATCGATGTTGATTGCTTTGGTTTGCTTATCTTGTTTAGTGATAATGTCTACTTCAATGTCAATCTCACGTGGCCACATTGCTGGTTGTACTTCAACCTCTTGACCTTCTACATTACGGAAGAATGTCTTACGAATGTTCTTACGAGAAAGTTGGTAGAGATAACGGTAGAAAGGTTCTAAACACGTCAATACAACGTTACGAGCAAGGTTCTTCTCTTGAATCTCAGCGATTGATGCTGCTAATGCTGCACCTGTTGCAGTAGGGTTAGAAAGAAGCTTCTCACCAGCTTGTGACATTGCATTACTTGAACCAGTAAGTTCATCAGCAAGTTGCAGAGCTTGTGCCATCGTTGTATCTAAACCATTAGGGATTGCATGGTAAGGCATCAAGTTAATCATACCAGGAGCATTCTCTTCTACTACACCACCAGCACGGTTATCCAGTAGGGCTTTACGGTCATACTGATTCTTAACAGCTAGGTATCGACCATTGTTAGCATTAGCAATGTTGTCTAACTTACCACGAATTAACGCTGAAAGGACATCTTGTGGAGTGCGTAAATGATCTACCACTGAAAGAGGCCATAATGAGTTAGCATCACGTAGTGGGTTCATTACAAAGAAAGGAATCTCATCCACTTCTTGACAATCCAAGATTGCATTCATTTGACCAGCAGTAAATACTTGATACAGAGCACCTTTGAATCGAATGTAATGTTCAGTTAGGTAGATACGATCACGTTCTGTTGTAATGCCGTAGTTAGAAGCAGTATCACGAACTGAGTTAACATCAATGTTAGTATCAATCTCATTCAGTGGATTCTCAGCACCAGCAGAATCAATAACTTTCTTAAACTTACTCTGAGGGAACTCTTCACGAATCTCATAACGATACATGTGTTTACGATGAGCAAAGTAAGAAGCAGTCTTAATGTCATTCTCATCTGGTAGAGTAAAGATTTCATGAGTAGGAGTCCATACTACTTCAAGTCCATTCTTACGTTCTTGATACTTCTCAACAACATCATACTCTGTAACAGTAATCTTCTCTACACCTACTTGTACTTCTTGACCAGTGTTAGGGTCAATTTGGTATTGAGGGACATTACGAGTAATCTTCTTAGGGTTAAGCTTAATGAACTCATGGTCAGGACTTGCACCTTCAATGATCTTAATCTCATCATCAGTAAGGCCTACATACGTCTCTGTACGCTCTACAAGCTCATCATTCCACCATGCTTTAAGGTAAGATGCACCAGCGATTAGAGACTCACTCAAAGCTGCTTGTAAGGTATTACCAAAGTTAACTTGTTCAAGTTGTTTCTTGATAAACTCATTAGCCACTGATACAAGAGGAATCATTGCTTGGTCATAAGTCTTGTATGACACTGTATTAGAATTAGTATCAAAGATTTCACACAATGCAGCAGTAAGCTTATTTACCTTGGGGCCACATACATTGTAAACACTCTGTGCAGAGCCTTCTTTGTAAGGAGGTGGAAGTTCACCATTAACATACCGGAAGTTGTCTTTAATACGTCTCTGGATTGCTTGTGAACCCTTCTCTTTACCTACTTGAGCTTTAGCATTCTGATAACCACCTTCATCTTTAAAGGCATTAGCTTGTCGGAATACTGCATCCAACTCAGTAGCTAAGTTAGTAAGGTCTTTTTGTTTTAACATCTGTTTCTCCTTGGAGGATTAGTAGATCATTAACAATCTACTTAATTAGTTAGTAAGTTAGAAGTAGTATTAGGTAGAAGTATTAGTTAGAGTATGCTTATCCTTATGAATACTCCCTACTACGTAGATGATACCCCTTAGAGTATCCCTTCTCTCTTCCCCTCTTCCTTATACTACTCCTTATGCTTTTCCTTCGGAACAAAGTAAGTATAACATACGTTCCTGGAACCTGTCAATACCTAAAAAGCATTTATTTTAAAAAAGTTTAAACTAATGGCATGGTTGTTGATACCTTGTTAATACGGGAATGAATCTTGATACCTCGTTGGTAGTCTTTACGGTTCTCATTCACTGTTGTGGAAGGTAACATCTCACCATACTTGCGTCGTAGTTTGATCACTGAACCATCTGGTTGGACAAGTTCCCAATACCGAACCATGTCTCGCATTGCTTGTCTCTCCTTTTCAGTGTATTTGATGTTACGTTCAAGAGAAGAACCCCAAGTATAAGGGACATTATCTTTCTCATCAAGGATACTTTCATCATCTTTAGTAACTACGTTAAAGTATTGTTGGTCTAATTCATCCATTCTTCTCTCTCCATTTAAGGTTAGTAATAAACGTTGTAATCTGGGGCGTAGTAAGCACCGTGAGCTTCATTAACTGAAACTTTGGACTGACCCCTGTTAGCAAGAGTAGACATCACTGAGTAGCGTGTAGCGTCCATGGTGTCATCAAACTCTTTCTTAATCTTTCCATCTTTACGATGATACTGGTTAAACTCTTCAAAGAATCGGTCACAAGTGCTGAACACTTTCAATCGACCATCCCTGAATCTGGTATTCATCTCCATCAAACCAGGCTCTACAAAGTTGTTTGTCTTGCCATCAGTTGTGATTGGATTGTGGAATGTCTGGTATGCTACGTTACATCCAGCTTCTTCGTAGTATTGTTTAACTGTCTTACCTGAGCCACGTTCTGTATTGTCAGCATCGTGAGGGAGAATAACTGGTATCCATCGACCTCTACGGTTAATTTGCAATGTAACGTAATCAGGAGTGTTCTCATTGGTAGCAAATGCATCATACACATACACTGTATCCGTATCTTCGTCATACGCTGACCAGACTGCTGCTGTATCGTGAGTGATACCAATGTCTACTGCACAGACACGCTTCCAATGATCTGGTATCTCGAATGGGTCACACTTAATGTCTTTAACATCCATCGTAAACACACGACCTTGTCCCATCAGTGGTAAGCCCTTCATACGCATGTCGTGTTGCCAGTCAGGTACTGATGCGAGGAAATCTTTCTTCATCTCTTCTGTCAAGTGAGTAGCTCTGTCCCATCCAACATTGCTTAAAAACATTGGTGGTAAGCCTTTACGACCTTCCTTCATGAACTTGTCTACAAGCTGTGTACGACCATTCTCCGGTGTAGCAGTGATGAGCATCAAGCCACGAGTAGTAGTGAGACGAGTGATGCACTGTGCGTAAAGGTTCATTGACTTGTATGCATCTTCTTCATCCATCCAGATAAAGTCTTGGGACGTACCCATCAGGACTTGTTCACCCTGTTGAGTGGATTTGAAGGAGAGGTTAGAAATACCCCCTGAAACGTGCTGTATGGTGACGTCAACGGCTCTTGGGCCATCCTTGGAGGTTACCTTAAACAAATCTCTTGGTAGTGCTCCTGTGCCGCTCTGCTCTTCATTACGTATGTCTGATGTGCCTAACAGTTCCTTTTGGATAACTTCTCTTGTTGATGCACCTGTGATACCGATTGCCCATGCATTGATTGGTCTGTCAAACTTATGACCATTCCACCACTCTGGATAAATACCAGTCAAGTGATAAGCCATCTCGTTAGCTGCTGAATAAGTCTTACCAGTCCGGTTACCCCATAAAGCAAACCTGAAACGACAGTCATTACCAGCGTTGTGGAACTCTTGTTGGTAGTCGTGAGGTGAGTAGTAAAGAAAATTGTTAGTCTTCTTGAACTCCTCTGCCTCTTCTCTTAAATCCATAACTGTATCGGGGTCATCAGCTGTGACAATCTGCTCATAAGTTAACTCGAGTACGCTCTGGTAACTTTCCTTCGAGTTCCATTTGGAGTTCGAGTTCGCTTGGTAACCTTTCTGCATTGTTGACTCCCTCTTCTTTTGGTTTGATACCAGCTGCCTTCAATCGATCTTCAACTGACTGCTTAACAACTTCTTCAATCTCTTCCATTAACTTATCATCTGGACTGTATTTGTTCATCACTTTAAGTGCCATGTCAGCACGCTCTTTTGCAGTGCCTTCTTCACCAAAGATGAAATCGAGAACAACATCATGTGGGTTCTTATCTTCTTCAACCAATCGGTCAAAGAACTTACCATTGAGTAGGTTTTTAGAACCTCTTCGACCAGCGCCTTCTCGTTTACCACCCCATCCATTACCTTTCGACATAATTATCTCCTTGAATCTTTGATACCTTCAAAGGTATAAATCTTTAAAAACCCCAATCCGACACTGGAAAGGGGCTCTCTTTAAGCTTACTCAGCTTCAACTTCAACAACTTCAGCCTCTGCTTCCATTGCTTCTTTAACTTCAGCTTCTTCAGCTTCATCGTTAGGTAGTACAAAGATTACACCAACAAAGCCATGTTTCTCCAAGTATTCCTTATTAACAGTGATACTTGAGTCTACAAGGTCAGAAAAGATACCAAAAGGAATACCTCGTTCCATTGCTACCTTATCCGATGCGAATACATTGTACATTTTCTTATCTTCCATCGTTTATCTCCTTTAGTGATGGTTACACAAAATGGTGATTGTGTTTAATCTTGTTGTGTTTTTTGTAGAGTTCAAAGTCAGTGATAATGATCTGACGTCCATCTACCATAAGTCTACCAGACTTGCTTTCATTAACTACGTGGTCAAGTTTTGATACTACACCAGTTTTACTAGAACGAGACTTTCTGGTTTTCTTAACCTTAGCACAAGAAAAACATCCAACCCTCGGGTCTTGAGGAGCAATACCTCCACATTTTTCACATCTAGTGTTTGGAAAGTATGTCACTTCACTTGATTTTTCTCTTGGATACTTCTCTAACCAGTAATCAATGTCTGATTGCACTGGATTCATGTAATCTACTGTATGAGACTTGGATTTACCAAATTTCTTAATCTTATCACATGATGCACATCTGCCTTTAGCATCTCTTGGAGCTAATCCACCACACTTCTCACATCTTTCATTAGTGAAGTAAGGAACACCTTTATCACTTTCTTTTGGATACTTCTTCAACCACTCAAGGATCTGTAACTCAGATGGATTCATGTAGTTGATGCTTCGTTTACCCATAAAACCAAATGGTGTTAAAGTGTAAGCTTCTTTTGATTGAACTTTCTTCTTACTAGCTTCTTTGATTTCATCTTGATAAAGCTCGTTAATAAGTTCTTGTTGTAATCTGTCTTCGTAATTCTTCTCTTCTACATTAAACTCATCATCTAAACTGTAGTTTCTGAAAAAGAAGAGTGCTGAGATACCCATTTCTTTACAGCGTTGTATCTCGTTGTAGGTTTGTGCTTGGAGTTCTACTTCTCGCTTACGGGCATCTTTGTGATACATGCCTCGGTCTTTTAGATTCTTAATGATCTCATCTTCTCTGGCTTCAAGAGCAGTGAGCAATAAGTGTATTTTAATCTCATCAGAAGATTGTATGGGAGCTTCTAAAAGGGCGTTTAAGGCAATCCTTTCATTCTGGACGTTGTCTAAACTTTTCAAGCTCCCAATCTTTTTAATCGTGGGTAACTTCATACCAGTTTCTCCCTAATCTTGTAAAATACAGTCAAAAGAAATCCCCAAAAGCAAGAAAATTGGACGAAACTTGCTAATGGGGCTCAAAACTAACTAACTAGAAACAGAAGTTAAAGACTGTAAAACTTTTATAACTTAAGTATAAGAAAAAAGAGAGAGAATGTCAAGAGTTTTCTTCTGTATTACAGTAAATCTAGCACAAAACCTGTAAGAACAGGCACACCAGCCATGTTAGGTGTGTTTACATGCTTGCCATACTTCTTAAGGAATGCCTTACGGAAAGTATTTCTACAACCACGTCGTTTAAGCTGCGAATTAGCCTCATCAAGGTCGATTGACATTGCAATGACTGTGAGGTAAATGTTAGCTCGATTACAGCTCTCAAAGCGTTTCAGAGCCTCTGGTGTAAGTTTTTGTTTAAACATCATAAGTTTGTTTCTCCTTTGTATCTGAATAACTCATTAATACCTCTTTACTTACTCGATACCATCCATGTAATTTAGGTTCACAGTTGTGTAGAAGGTATTCTCTAAACCCTTCATCATCAAGGTATTCTTTTGCAGCATCTAGATCACCAGTGATGTAATACCCTGAGTATACAAGTGTATTTTCATCAAGTTCTTCGTATTTGAAACCAGTTTTACCATCCCACATAACAGGTATGGCAATCTTTTTAACACCAAGCTGATTCAGACCTTGCTTCCTTCCATAAGCTTTCCATTCACCAGTGTAGTTTCCCTCTGAATCATACGGGTATGCAATCTTACAGTGGGTAAGTGTTGATGCTTTGAAAGCTTTGTGATTAGAGTCTGGATGGTTTACGAAGAATTTATTATCACTTGTCTGTAAACCAATACTCACTTCAAAACTTTTATCTAAAACTTTTAGTGGCTTATACTTTCTTAGATCTTTCATCCCAAATACTCCTCTACGATAAGTTTGAAATCTTCTTCGTCAACAGAGGGAATAACCACACCACCAATTCTCATGAAGTTAACCTTATCTTGCCATTTAATCCCAGACAGATCATAATCACACTTGTAAAATCTACCAGCATTTCTTATTAAAGACTTGCTTAACCTAGGAGGACTACTCCTAAAACAGTAGTCCCAAGAATCTTCTTTACTAACACGTAAGTAGAAGTTAGAAGTAGTATCTGGTTCACTGTACTTTCTTAAATCCTTCATACTCATCCTCGTTCTTGTCAGCTCTAACCCACAACTGTTGTACACATCGTACTCGATAAGGTTTACCATTTGCTGTAAAAGATGCTTCTGGCATACGTTCACTAATAACCAAATGCCAATTCTCTTTTAATCGTTTGTGTATCGAGTATTTCTCCCAAGTAACAGGGATAATACATGCAATAACTTCACAATGATCAGCAGCTTTGTTAAAGAACTCGATTGCTAACTTGCTACCACGACCAAAAGGAGGGTTCATTACAGTGATGTTCTTACCCTCTGGATACTCATAATCAAAGAAATCCATCTGGGTGATACCTTCTTTCTCAGGAAGTAAATCCAAAGCAATGGTTGTATCAGGAAGGTGCTCTAAAAGCCTCCCAGAACCAGCAGAAGGCTCGATAATGTTGTTAAAGTAAGAAAGGTCAACGTATTTGTTAACCATTCCTACGAACGCTTGTGAGGCTTCTGGTGATGTGTAAAACTTATCTAACATCATGGGTTTAACTCCTTACTCGTTTAAAGCTTGTGCTGCACCAAGGATTGCACCTTTACCGACAGCTTGTGTCTGTGGTTTGAACAGGATACTACCTACTCGACCATGAAGCATTGCATCTGTAATTTCACCACCATTAAGGGCAGCATTAATCAGTTTAACACGATCTCCGATTGTCTTTGTATTCCAGCGAGATAACAAGTATCGACCTGCTTCATAAGGAACTTGAACACCTGGGTTAAAACCAATGTTACCAAGACGAGAAAGGTTAAAGAGGTGAGTAACGATTCGTGTAGCATTGTTAGATGCATCTACATCTTTAATCGCTTTTGAACCATACTTAGACAAACTACGAAGTTCTTGAATCTTATCAAAAGAGATTTCTTTAGTTCGGTTAGCACGACTTGCTAAATCATCCAACATGGTATCAGCTTCAGCAAACTCACCATTCTTAATCTTATCAAATGCAGGTTTTAGATCATTAGAAACACCTTCTTTTTCAAAACCACTGATAAGTTTGTTGAATGCTTTCTCACGAGATTCTGCAAGGTTAAGTTCTCGTAGACCAAGACCTTCTGTAACATTAGTGCCAAGCATCTTGTTCATCTTGCCACCTAACTTCTCACCAAAGCTTTCACGAATACCTAGTTTCTTGTAAACATCTTCATCAATTTTAGCTGTATCTTTGATGTAAGCAGTACCAACTTTACCACCAGCCTCATTGATTTTCTCAGCGTTCTTAAATGCTTGTTGTAAATCCACTAGATTGCCAATGGTTACGTTAGGGTCATTAAGAAGGACATCATCAGAGATTGAAGAGATTGGGTCTGCCATTGCAGAACGTGCTTCCTTAGCCAATGCAAGCTTTTCAGGGCCACTCATTGCTCGAAACTCTGGTGAACCTTCTGATGAGAACATCTGTGCACCACGTAGTCCTTCTTCTTGCACTTTAGTTGCTTTTAGAGATGCTAAATCTTTCAAAGTATCAACAGTTTCAGAGTTACGTAGGTAGTTAAGAGCAGGAACAGTAGTGATCAATGAGTCCAAAGCAACACTGTCACCAACGTTCTTCATTCGTTTAATCATTGGAGAATCTTCACTCTCCTTACGTAATGCATCAAGACCGATTGTGCCAAGAACAGTGTCTACATCTGGGTCAAGTGAAGTCGCTGAAGCAAATGCACCTTTAATGACTGGTGATACTGATTTTGCCAATACTGTGCCACCAACTTCAGGGGCTGCTACAAGGCCTGTACCGAACTGTCCCATTAGTTGTATTGGTTCGTAAGGGTTAGTACCAGTTAGCTCGTGCATCGCTTGAGGATACGTTTCAGGGTGCATACGAGGCATGTATGAAGTGCCTGTTAGACTTTGTTCAATGTCAGAAGGGATGTTAAGCATGTTTGCCATACCCTGTGCAATACCAGTGCCTAGACCAGTGATTACATTCTCACCAGATTGAACAATCTTATCACCCAATGATGGTTCTTCTTGACCTTGGTAAGGATACTCTGCCTCTACTGGCATTTCTTCCATTTGTTCAGCAGCCCCAGGAGCTTGTCCAATGAACCGATTAGTAAGGTCTTGTTGTTCTTGTCCAGAAAGGCCCTGGTAGGCCTCACTTGGGACGATTACGTTGTTTAAGTATCGTTGCTTAACTCCAAACTTATCCTCTTCAGAGAGGTTCTGGTAGCTCGGAGAAGCTTCTACTTCATTCCATTTAGTCGCCATTTAAATCTCCTTAGAATCCAAATTGGTTAGCTACTTTGTTAACATTGTCAGAATAACCAGCAGTCTCTGTCTTTTTCTCAGGACTTACGTAAGTACCTTGACCTTGAATCACTTTGTCATAATCTGCAATCGTGCCACCGTTAACAGGTTGGATGTATTTCTTACCATCTTCACCAACATACTCAATCTTAAATGAGTTAGATGAAGCAGAAAGAGTGTTGTGCAGTGGACGATAACCATGCTCTGTAACGAACTTGTTAGGGTCAACTTCATACTCACTCACTGCATCAACGAATGCTGCCGCTGTAAGAGACTTACGTGATGCGTTTTCACTCATTGTTGGGTTGATTGTAGAGAAGTCAACAGCAGCTTTCAAGTCAGCATCAGAGAATGATCGACCTTGGATTTGCATTGCTTGTTTAACATCATAACCATACAGTTGCTTGTAACGATTTTGAAGGTCAGAAAGTTCATCCCAACGACCAAATGCGTGTACGCCATGTGCAAGAGAACTTAACCAGCTTTGGTCTTCACCAGTTTGACCTTCTACAGGGCCTACTGCTAGGTTGAAGTTTTCATCATTGTAAATTGATGCAATCAGACGACGACGATTCTGTGATGTCTCAATAATCTGTGTTTTGGTAGAGGTTGCTTCTTCAACTGCTTTTGCTTCTTTAGAGCCAGGAGTAGGTTTAGCATCAGTGATTTTAGTAGCAGCACCTGTCTTCTTATTGAATTTGTATGTACCATCCTCTGCTTTGAAGGTTGTCCAGTCTTGAGTTGGTGTTTCATCTTTTGTATCAATACCAAGCGGTGTTGTATCAATACCAACTTGATTACCAACATCATCAAGTTCAAAACGATAAAGTTGAACTTTACCATCTTTATCTACTTCACGTTGCCAAGGGCCATACTTTTTAACGACTGTAGGCTTCTGTACCCAATCTTCTTTAGAACGTGACCAAAGACCATTACGTACTTGAACTACATCTTTTTCAGGGTCTACAGGCTTTTTAGGACGGTAAGAAAGAGACTCTAATGCATCAGCAGTAGCTAGACTCTTATCACCATGACTACGTAGGTAAGTAAGTTGGTAAGAAAGACCTGCATCAAACAGTTGTTGACCAATGATTGAATGCTTATTCGCTGGAATCAAGTCTTGGAAAGTAGTCTTGGAATCATCATACTCACCGAAGAGTACCTTACCAGATTTATCATCTACCCACTTTTCTTCACCACCAATTACTCGCTTAACAGGAGTCATACCTTCATCAGTGTATTGCTTAATCTTGGAAGCTTCAAATACTTTGTCTGAATCAGTCTGACCACCAAATGCATGAACTAATGCAGAACCTAAACGATCACCAACTTCAGTAGTTAGGTCATAAACTCCATAAGCAGTAGGGTCATACTTTTGTCGTGTTTGTGATACAAAAACATTCTTTGATTTCGCTGTATCATCTCGCATAATTGCTGGACTACCAGCTGAGATACCTTGTTGTGCACCAAAGCCAGTGATTGCTGCTTGGTTGTATTTCGCTGAATCTGTTTGACCAGCTACATCATAAATACTCGCCATTACATTGCTCCTTCTTCTTCATCATTACGTTGAGTCTCACCAGGAAGTTTGACATCACCTTGGTTAATACCACCAGTGCCTAGTAGGTAATCCTCTGCATCCTTCATTGTGAAGTCAGTGTTAGGGTCTTGAACTGCTTTAAGCAAGTTGTCTGCCTGTTCATGAATACCACCGAGGAATGTCTGAAACTCTGGATTATCAAACACTTTCTTAGCTGATACTTGATGATCATCATCAGTTGGTTCATACTCACCACCAAGTTCGTGAGGATCTGGTTGAGCTGAAAGGTTAGCCATGTATGCATCATGACGTTGTGCTTCATTTTTAAACTGGATTTGATTCTGTTCCATTAGCTCAGAATGTTGTTCTTGAACTGGAGACTCTGGTTTGTAAATGTTTTTACGCAAATTACGAGAGAAGTTCTGAGCACTGAAAAAGACATCAGATGGGTTAAAGTTCTGTTGTACCATTTTTAATACCTTTTAGTTAGTTAGAAAGAAAGGTAAGAAGAGTAGTGATCAATACACCTTAACCTTCTTACCTTCATACCAAGGAGAGAGAGAAGAGTAGTTAATAAGGAGAAGTATGCCTTATCATACCCCTTACCTTATACCCTTATTCCTTATGCTTTTCCTTGGGAACAAAGTAAGTATAACATACGTTCTTGAAATCTTGCAAGTGTTAATGTTAAGTTTTTTAAACTTTTTTCACATTAAATGAAACCATACGCACTACCACCAAAACCATAAGGGTTCATGTCTTGGAAGCCATACAGATTACTTTGTTGTTGCTGTTGGAGGATCTGGTTCAAGTAGTTCTGGTAATCCAATACACTACCTTGTTGAGCAAGCAAGTTTTGTTGCTGGTATTGGTTGATTGGATTGTATCCAGGATTAGCATAAGTATTAGGATTACCTACGTCTGAGAAGCCCGGAGAGGCTGTATGAGAGCCTTGTCCACCTTGTCCACCATTACCACTTTGAGCACCAACAGATGCTCCCTGTGAGCTTTGAGCATCACCCTGTACAGAGTTTGCAATGGAGTTAGTAACAGAGGCATTAACCAAACCTGAAACCACACCACTGGTCAATGCATTTGCTAATGGATTTGCACCAGATAACATGTTTCCTGTTGCTGTACCTGCAATCGAACCAGCTACTGCACCAACATTACCTTCTGTGGCTTCACCAGCTTGGCTTAGAGCATAACCACCCCAACCACCAACTGCACCACCAAGGTCGCCTAATGCTTGTCCTACTGCTTGTTGACCACTTAACTGATCATTAGCATAAGCATAAGCATCTTGTGCAACTTGAAGACCTGCTGCTGCTGTAAGACCTGCAACACCAGTTGTCATACCAATGGCTAATTTACCAATCGGTGTGCGACTAAACTCAACAGCTTCTTGAAATGGGTGATTCATCACATCCTGTGCTTCTTCACGAACACTTCCCATTAATGAGGAGTTCCAAGAGCTAATCGTTTCTACTGCTGCATTGAAATACTCACCTTTGTCCACTGCTTCTTGTGCATTAAATGTATGTTGAAGTGAATCAATGTTGTTCTGGATTGCCTTCATTGAATACGATTCACCATACTTACTACGAGTCTGGATTGAAGTAGCTGCATGTTGCTGAGCCTGACGTCCTGATAATCGACCTAAATCTTGACCAGTATGCATGTTGTATGCATGTAATGCACCATCTGGGCCAATACCTACGTTCTCTGAACCAAAAGCAGCACCAAATGCAGTAGTTCCTGATACGTCAGAAGACATGTGAACTGAACCTGGGGTAGCAGTCCCACCAATCGATCCCCAACCAATACCTGTCCCAGCGATACCACCTTGATTACCTCGACCAGCACCACCTGAACCATGACCTCTGCCACCACCTAGACTTGAGCCACCAAAACCACCAGCTCCCATACCACCGTGAGCAGCATCACTACCACCAGAAGGTGAGCCAATACCACCAGCATGACCAAAGCCACCTGCACCCATGCCACCATGAGCTGCATCTGAACCACCTGATGGGGAACCGATACCACCTACTGAACTGTGTCCACCAGAGAATCCACCTGAATGTGAACCTCTGTCACTTGAGTGAGAAGAACCACCAGATGAACGACCACCACCTCCACTTGAATGTGATGAGCCATGTGAACGGCTACCAGCATGGTCTTGGCTTCGACCAGAGTGTTTACCACCTCGTGAGCCAATCATTGACCATTTAAAGGAGTCAGTATTAAACTCGGATGAGAAGGGGTCTTTTCTACCCCTTGCTTCTAATGTAAACATAAATACTTACCTCTTAATCGAACAGACTTGCTGTTGCCCAGTTAGCAAGGCCTTCACCAATCTTACCACCAGCTGCTGACAATGTTGAACCAGCTACGTTTAGACCAATTTGAGTCCAAGGGTTAACTGAGTGTTGTCCAGGTTGAATGTAACCTTGACCAGCGATTGCCATCATTGGTTGTAGATACTGAAGCATGATTGCCATTTCTGGGTTCTGCTTAGCTTGTTCTTCCATCGCACTTTGAATCTTCTTAGCTTGAGCTTCATCTTTAAGAGATTGGGAAGCTTGTAGACGAGTTAGAAGATCATTCATACCAAGTTTAGAAAGTTGAGTTGAAGTCATTTCACCTGTATTCTTACTTAACTCTGCAAGTTGTGCTTGTTGGTTACCAATGTTAGTTAGACCACCTGCTACACCAGTCAATGCTGATGCTTGTGATTGTGATAACTGACCACCTGTTTTAGCTAAGTCTGCTGCTAACTGACCTTGCTGATAACCAGCTTGACCCATTGATTTACCAATGTCTGCTTGCATACCAGCTAATGCACCCATCTGTTGACCAGCACCTAGTTGTTGAGTACCGATTGCACCATAACCTTTAGCAGCAGCAAGTTGTTGTGCTTGGTTTTGTTGTTGCACTTGGGTAGCTAGGTTTAGACCTTGTGTATACATCTGATTACGTAGTTCAGCTTCTTTCATTGCCTCTGTATTGTAGATGTCAGTAGCACCACGTTGTAGAGCCTCTGAAGCACCACGTTGAGCAACACCTTCAGCCAATGCAGAACGAGATGAACCAATGTTACCAGTACCAGTTGCTCCACGATAAAGCGAAGGAAGTTCAGATTCTGTTAGTTGACGATTTACTACATCTTTCAAATTACCAACAGATGTTTGTGCCTGTTGACGCATTGCTTGGATGTTTTGATTCATCAGTGGATTGTTGATAACTTGACCTGCTTCACCAACGATACCCGCTGTAGTTGGAGCACCTTGACCTTGTGCCATACCTTTAAGAAGACCGCCAGCACTACCCAAAGTACCTGCACCTTGTTGGATGTAAGGACGTGCAAGACCGATTGCTCCAGCTGCACCAGCTAGTTGTTTCTGACCAGCTGCAAATGCTTCAGAACCCTTACCTTGGGCTTGTTGTAGTTGTTGCTGGGCTTGTTGATAACCTTGCTGGATTGTAGGAGTGGTTTGTTGAAGCACATTCTGAGCGCCTCCAAGCGTTCCTAAAGCCGTTTCTCGACCAGCTTGATACTGTGCCAAGTTCTGCTCTAAAGCCTGCTTAGCGCCTGCTCCAAGGCCACCTGCTTGTGTTTGTTTAAGGAGTTCAGTTGTTGCTGCATCCATTGGTTGACGGCCAGCCAAGATCGGTTGGTCACCTTTGTGTGCTTGATACCCTTTTAGCAAGTCCTCGTAGATACTCTTAATACCACCGCCTGCTGTTTCTAATAAGTTTACTGTCGCCATTTTTTAGCTCCTGTTAGTTACAAAAATACCCCATCAGAGCCTTAAAGAAGGTTGTCTGATGAGGTTATGATTAGTTGCTTGCAATACTCTGGAAGAACTTAAACTCTTCATCTTCATTTGCGTAGTTGCTAATTGGCTTCTTCTCTACACGTTTAGAAGGTTTTAGTGCTCTTAATTGCTTTCTTTACACCCTTTTTACCACTTGCAATGGCTTCTGCTTTTTCACGTTTCAAACGTTTAGCATCTTCCATGTTTTTAAGTTTCTGGACTGCTACTGCAAAGTCTGGATTCATTGAACGAGCTGCATCTAGCTTCGACATACCAAACTGCTTTTCTAAGAAGTTTACTAAATCTGGTAGTGTCTTTTCTGAATCATAATCAAGACCAGTTTCACGACGCCACTTACCACTTCGTAGTTCTTTTTCTACACCAATCAATTTCTTAATCGATGCATCCTTTTCCATTTCACTACGTACTGATTTAGCTGTTTGGATTGCTGTTGCATTTTCTGCTAAGCTCTTGTAATCTGCTTCATACGCTAAGATCACTTGTGATGCTTGTGCCATGACAACTGTATTGTTCATCGCTGCTGCTTTGTCATACTGTTGTTTAGCAAGGTTAAGGTCAAAGCCTGCCCATTTAGAGTTAAAGTTAACTGTGGCTGTTAGAGCCGCATCTTCAGCGAGTGTAATACGCTGGTCGTAGTTCTCTTTAAGCTCATTAAATGCTTCAGCTTGATTGTTAACAGTTTCCTTATCTTTCATAAGTTTCTTAAGCTCACTGACAGGCATCTGTTCTTCACCCACTGAAATGACTGCATCATCTGCTAAGTCACCGATTACATCGACAGGTTCTAGAAGGTCTTCTTCATCGCTTTCTTCACCTTCACCATCTTCTGTCTCATCTTCATCTTCATTCAACTCTTCTTTGATGAGGTCATCGGCATCTTTGTCTTCATTGTTCTCACCGAAGGCAGTCTCTTCATCATCTTCTTCACTGTCTTCTTGGAACTTCTTAAAATCTTCGTATGAATCGTAATCAGAATCGCCTTCAGAGAAGTCTTCATCACGATCTTCCATTTCATCTACATCTGCATCTTTCTGGAATGAACCACGTTCATCATCTGACGCAATGTGTTGCATAAAGAAATCAAAATCTGATTCACGATTAGTGTCACCCATGTGACCTGTACTTTCATTGTTTTGCATGTATTAAAATCCTTCAATGTTGTTAAAATGATCTTCTTCAACTTCTTGGCTACTGAAGAGGCACTCCAGCTCATTAATGTATTCAATTTGAGCTCGTAGTTTCTGCATCCTTACAGTATCTTCTAATGAACATACCTCAAACTTGGTGAGGATGTCATCTTTCATTTCTTTCAACATTTCTGGTAAACCTGGATGGTTTGTAATCTGGTCAGCTAAGCGTATTGCTTCATGACCTTTAAAAAACTTTTCATTCATTCTAAAAACCTCTGTAAAAAGAGAGTGTAGCAAAGAGCTTGACGGGAACTTCACTACACTCATCATTCGTAATTACATTTTTATAAAACTAAAACACTCTAGAGGGATTCAAGCTCTAGGGAGTTAATAAAGTTTGTAGTATTAGTATAAGAAAAAACTTATAAAAAGTCAAGAGATTTTTACACTTTAGATACAAAAAAAGGCAGAAAGCAGACCACGAGGACGTGTGATCATACTAACTGCCTTTATTTGAATGTTTACAACGAGAGAGGTAAACGAATGAAATGACTGACTGAAAACTTAAATGATAAAGCATCTTAGTACACGGTAGAAGGAAGAAACCCACACGAAGATGCCTTACATTTAAACTTTAAGGGGATTGGACTACACCGCAAACTGCTCGATGTCACAGTGTAGACCCATGCACAAGACTAGTGTTCGAGTACCAGTCAATGTAACATGTTAGAATTAGAATAAGAGGTGACCTACAAGAGGGCCAAATCATGTAAGGAGATTTACTTGTAGGTCTTGTCGAAACAGTCGTTTAAGGAGAACTTCTTCAACCTTTTTATTATTACAAAACTGGGGTTAAAAGTCAAGAGTTTTTTACTCTTTTTATCAAACTTTTTTCAAACTTACGTCTGATTAGTGCCCAATTCTCTCTACGTCTGTTGTTTCTCATTTCCACCTCTTACATTGTTTCTTGGTATGCTTAATGATTGCATCCATTGTCACCTTGTTCTTATCAGTGACCTTAAACTTAGTTACTTTGATAATCCAGTTGATGAATGTTAATGATCTTTGCTCCATCTCATCTGCAATGGCAGTAAGTTCATTGTAGCTGTTAACAAGTTCATGATTTTCTTTTTCCAGAATGTGAATCATTTCTACTAGCTCAGTTTTCTTCATTCTCATCAGTTTCTTTTTCCAATCACTCATGGTCTGACTCCTTCTTACATGTTGTGTATAATGCATCAATCATACGTTCATTAACTCGACCCTCTTCAATAAGGCCTGCTTTCTCAAGATTAACTTCAGCTACTGTGCATAAGAACTCATAACGTAATGATTCGTATAAGTCTGAATCTTCGTAATGTGTGTATCGTTCAACAGCTTCTAATACTCGTAAATCATCATCACTTAAGTTGTGGCCAGTAAGCTGTTTCATTTTTAAGATTTTAGTAAGTGTATTCATCTTTAGTCTCTCTTTACTTTATTAACTAACATGTTGTCCAAACCCATGTTAAATCTAGGTGGTTCAGTAGGCAGAAAACGTACCTTACCATCAATGATTGTTTGTACTCTGAAGTTTAGATCTTTGTCTTTGGGGAAATTTGTTCTACTCCAGTCTTCTGATTTGTTTAGATACTTCAAAGAAGTCTTCTTCAGTGGATACAGATAACGGAACATCTTAACTTTGTACCATCTCCAACCGATAAGTCTCAAGTATTCAGCAGTAGGCCAGATCATCCTCTTTGACTTACGCTTACCTTCTCTAAAAGCTCTCAGTTGTTTGTGGTCTGGATTAAAGGTCTCCAAGTATTCCAGATTGTCGTCGAGAAGGCCTCTCATTGACCTCTGGTGAACCTTTTCCATTGTAGGTGTACAGAACACGTGGGTATCGAAAGAACCACCGTAGAAGAAGTTAGAGGCTTGATAACAATACCCTACTTTTCCCATCCCACCATCTGCCATTGTGTAGAGGTAGTGAACATCTGGTCTGTTCTTCTTAAGCCACTTAACTGTCTTTGAAATCATTTGGCTCTCTGCATTTGTTTCTAACTCATCACTCATGCACATCTTACCAATCTCAAGATACATACCTGTGTGTCCTTCCTCACCAAACAACTTCTTAGCTGTGGCAAGTGGATAAGTACCATGACCTAGCGTAAGTATTCCAACCAATCGATCCCTAATAAAGAACCCAAGGAAATGGTAAGTGATGCGTGGCATAACTGGAGAATAATGATTCCCATTAATAAAGTTAACAGCGACATTCTTACTTACCTCCTCTACTTTTAAATCTAATTTCTTTTCCATTCGTTTATCCTAAAATAAAAGCCCAGCACAAGCCAGGCTCTCTTATTAAATGTGATCATTACCTTCACTGTCTGTAAGTTCATAACAGGTATCACCGTATACATTCTTACGTTTAGGTAAAGTTAGTATCTGCTTTGGAGTTAAGTATCTGTATACAGAGTATTCACAACCACCTCCAAGTACATCCACCCAGATGACGTAGTCTACACCTTCACGCTTGTATTTCTTTGCATGATACTCTGTAAACTGACGTACTTTGTAATGTGTCTGTCCACACTTAACTTCAAATTAAGACCTTTATCAGCTTCTTCTTTACGTGCTACGATGTCAGGTTGGTTGTTGTAGATTGGTTTGTTCTTGTTAAAACTTTCAACCCTTTCTACCAATCCATAAGGCCTCTGGAACTTGTATCCCTTGGCATCAAGGTCATGCATTGCTTTAATCTCTGCCCTAATGGACATTGCGTATCTAAAAGGAGAAGGTATGTTTTGTCTTGACTTCTCTCTCTTAAAGATTTCATAAAGCTTTTCACTAACCTTACAGATAACTTCATCATCTCGTAGATCACGTACTTCAAGTTTTTCTACTTTTTCATTTAAACATTTAGTATTCATCATTTCGATTCACCTTTCATTTAATTCAACATGTCAAGGCAATCGTTAATCGAACAGAAGTTCGTAGGTATCATCGACTTTGCGAATCAAACCTTTTTCAACTAAGACAGCATAAATACGTCTGCGTTGTCGTGGGGTAATCTGTAAGAAATCTTCCAGTTGTTTGGTGATTTCAGGAGTTACTTCGTAATCAGTGGCTTCATTCTTTAAGAAGTGAAGTGTAATGATCTGTGACTTGTTTAGTCCTACTAATGTATTGAGAGTCATTTCATTTATCCTCGTTTCATTTAACATACATTAAGTATAACTAAACGGACATTAAATGTCAATACTTTTATTCAACTAAATGTGGATTTTTAGTGATTGCATCGTTGTAGTATTCCTCTGAAAACTCGAAACCGATGGCATTACGCTCAAGCTCATCAGCTTTAATCAAAGTTGTGCCTGAACCAGTGAATGGGTCAAAGACTGTA
This sequence comes from Babylonia areolata, assembly GCF_041734735.1. NCBI lineage: Eukaryota > Metazoa > Mollusca > Gastropoda > Neogastropoda > Buccinidae > Babylonia > Babylonia areolata. Next base: position 37,713 of record NW_027468420.1, read on the forward strand.
TCACCTTTGTTAGACCAAGTTAGGATGTGATCGTTAACTAACCAATGTGGGAAAGTAGCAGGGTGTGTAGATTTAAGAGTGTTTGCACTCATCTCCCAAACGTTGTGACGTACACCATACTCTTGGATGTCAGAGTCATTTTTACGGTTACTGGTACGGAAGTTACACTTAGTCTCTGCTTTACGTTTGTGTCCAGCATACTTGTTCTTACGGTCACGTAGTAAATTAACTGTTTTAGGTGCACCTTTACTAAAAATGAACATGTATTCAAATGTTTGGTAGTATCGGTTAGTAGATGGGAAAGGTGTATTAGGCTTCTTCCAGATCATTGTATCATGGAGACGGAATCCACATTCCATTGCATACAGTGCTTGTTTAAAGCTAGTGCCAGTTTCAGAGCCTTTGATGGTTGCATCATTAACAATCCATACAACAACACCACCGTCTTTAGTGACCCTGTAAAGCTCTCTAAGCGTTTCTTCCCAGATTGATGCATTCCATTGACTGTCACCTTTGTAGTCCCGTAGGTTGTCGTATGGAGGCGATGTGACGGTCAAATCAACACTACACTCTTCCATCTCTTTCATACCTAGGATGCAATCTTTATTTTCAAATTTAATCATTCGTATTTACCTCATTGTAATCATAATAAAACCCCGGAGAAATCTCTCCGAGGGCAATGTCATTCATTAAGAACCAATCTTAAAGTTCTTACCAAACTTAACAGTGATGAAAGCATCAAGTTGTGATTTCTTAGCTTCCAAGCGACGATTCGCAATGGCATTTTCACGTTCCATTTGAAGTTGTGCTTGTTTAAGGTCAGAAGACTCACCTGCTTTAACTGCTTCAAGTTGTAGTGTAGCAAACTTGTACTTGATTTCATTCTCTTTAGTAGTTGCTTCTCGATCTGCAACATACATACGTGATTGTGATTCAAGAATGTCAGCTTCTACTTTCTTCTCTGAAAGAATGTCCATCTTAGTTGGTTGTGGTGGCTGGATTTGGTCAGGGCGTAACACTGTGTGTAATACCTCTGGAATCTCCAATGCTTCAGCAAGTTGAGTTGCTTGACCATACCATTCATCAGGGGACATTGATGTTTGACGCAATTCAGCAACCTTACGAGTAAAGGCATCGATGTTGATTGCTTTGGTTTGCTTATCTTGTTTAGTGATAATGTCTACTTCAATGTCAATCTCACGTGGCCACATTGCTGGTTGTACTTCAACCTCTTGACCTTCTACATTACGGAAGAATGTCTTACGAATGTTCTTACGAGAAAGTTGGTAGAGATAACGGTAGAAAGGTTCTAAACACGTCAATACAACGTTACGAGCAAGGTTCTTCTCTTGAATCTCAGCGATTGATGCTGCTAATGCTGCACCTGTTGCAGTAGGGTTAGAAAGAAGCTTCTCACCAGCTTGTGACATTGCATTACTTGAACCAGTAAGTTCATCAGCAAGTTGC
>NW_027468421.1:0-2500 GCF_041734735.1 Babylonia areolata
CTTAGTAGAGCAGCCACCTCACTGCGATCTATTGAGACTCAGCCTTGGACCAGGAGATTTGTCCGCTTTCTTTTGCAGACGGACGCATCTTTCCTGCGCTCCTCCTCCTCCTCCTCACGCACGATCCCCCTTACCTCTCTCTCCTCGCCTCGCCTCGCCTCGCCTCGCCTCGCCTCGACTCTCCGCCGATGTGCGAGAGTGGTGTGGCGGCAGGGCATGGCAGGGGGGTGTGGGTGTGCGTGTTTTTTAAAAAAAATTTTATTTTTATTTCCCCCCCCTCCCTGAAAGGCTGTGGATAAAAGCATGCCCGTAAACTTGTTAAGGGAGGGCTGTGGATGATGTTGGAAGAAAAGTTAAGGTTGTGGATAAAAACGTTTGAGGTGGATTCTGTCTGGGCGAGAAGGTAGGTAGGCAGGCAGGCAGGCAGGCAGGGCAGGCAAAGGCCCGTCAATGGCGAAGGGCGTTTTCTCTCAACTTTGGCATGCTCGCTGAGGAAAAGGCAGGTAAAGGTTGTGGATAAAAAGTAAACGCGCTGTGGAGAATTGCCCAAATCGTTCAGGCGCCGTGAAAAAAAGAAAGACGTAGTCGTCAACGTCTGGTCCCGTCAATGGCGAAGGGCGTTTTCTCTCAACTTTGGCATGCTCGCTGAGGAAAAGGCAGGTAAAGGTTGTGGATAAAAGTCCGAAGAACCTCGCTACAATTGCCAAAATCTTTCCGCTGCCATTCAAAAATGGACTACTCCTCCACACCTCCTCCCGTCCATGCCAAACGGCGTTTTCTCTCAACTTTGGCATGCTCGGAGAGAAAAAAAGGCAGGTAAAGGTTGTGGATAAAAAAGTAAAAAATTGCCAAAATACTTTCTGGGCCCTCAAAAAAAGGCCTACTCCTCAACGCCTGCTCCCGTCCATGCCGAACCGCGTTTTCTATCAACTTTGGCATGCTCGGAGAGAGAAAAAAGGAAAAAAAGAAAAAAAAGGTCCAGTAAAGGTTGTGGATAAAAGTAACCGGCTTTGGAGAATTGCCTGAATCCTTCCGGCGCTGTGAAAAAAAAAGACCAAAAAAAAGACCTGGTCGTCAACGCCTGCTCCTGTCCATGCCAAACGGCGTTTTCCTCTCAACTTTGGCATGCTCGCTGAGGAAAAGGCAGGTAAAGGTTGTGGATAAAAAGTAAACGCGCTGTGGAGAATTGCCCAAATCGTTCAGGCGCCGTGAAAAAAAGAAAGACGTAGTCGTCAACGTCTGGTCCCGTCAATGGCGAAGGGCGTTTTCTCTCAACTTTGGCATGCTCGCTGAGGAAAAGGCAGGTAAAGGTTGTGGATAAAAGTCCGAAGAACCTCGCTACAATTGCCAAAATCTTTCCGCTGCCATTCAAAAATGGACTACTCCTCCACACCTCCTCCCGTCCATGCCAAACGGCGTTTTCTCTCAACTTTGGCATGCTCGGAGAGAAAAAAAGGCAGGTAAAGGTTGTGGATAAAAAAGTAAAAAATTGCCAAAATACTTTCTGGGCCCTCAAAAAAAGGCCTACTCCTCAACGCCTGCTCCCGTCCATGCCGAACCGCGTTTTCTATCAACTTTGGCATGCTCGGAGAGAGAAAAAAGGAAAAAAAGAAAAAAAAGGTCCAGTAAAGGTTGTGGATAAAAGTAACCGGCTTTGGAGAATTGCCTGAATCCTTCCGGCGCTGTGAAAAAAAAAGACCAAAAAAAAGACCTGGTCGTCAACGCCTGCTCCTGTCCATGCCAAACGGCGTTTTCCTCTCAACTTTGGCATGCTCGCTGAGGAAAAGGCAGGTAAAGGTTGTGGATAAAAAGTAAACGCGCTGTGGAGAATTGCCCAAATCGTTCAGGCGCCGTGAAAAAAAGAAAGACGTAGTCGTCAACGTCTGGTCCCGTCAATGGCGAAGGGCGTTTTCTCTCAACTTTGGCATGCTCGCTGAGGAAAAGGCAGGTAAAGGTTGTGGATAAAAGTCCGAAGAACCTCGCTACAATTGCCAAAATCTTTCCGCTGCCATTCAAAAATGGACTACTCCTCCACACCTCCTCCCGTCCATGCCAAACGGCGTTTTCTCTCAACTTTGGCATGCTCGGAGAGAAAAAAAGGCAGGTAAAGGTTGTGGATAAAAAAGTAAAAAATTGCCAAAATACTTTCTGGGCCCTCAAAAAAAGGCCTACTCCTCAACGCCTGCTCCCGTCCATGCCGAACCGCGTTTTCTATCAACTTTGGCATGCTCGGAGAGAGAAAAAAGGAAAAAAAGAAAAAAAAGGCAGTAAAGGTTGTGGATAAAAAAGTAAAAAATTGCCAAAATACTTTCTGGGCCCTCAAAAAAAGGCCTACTCCTCAACGCCTGCTCCCGTCCATGCCGAACCGCGTTTTCTATCAACTTTGGCATGCTCGGAGAGAGAAAAAAGGAAAAAAAGAAAAAAAAGGCAGGTAAAGGTTGTGGATAAAACTCCAAAACCTCGCTACAATTGCCAAAATACTTTCTGGGCCCTCAAAAAA
>NW_027468421.1:22500-25000 GCF_041734735.1 Babylonia areolata
GAGGAAAAGGCAGGTAAAGGTTGTGGATAAAAAGTAAACGCGCTGTGGAGAATTGCCCAAATCGTTCAGGCGCCGTGAAAAAAAGAAAGACGTAGTCGTCAACGTCTGGTCCCGTCAATGGCGAAGGGCGTTTTCTCTCAACTTTGGCATGCTCGCTGAGGAAAAGGCAGGTAAAGGTTGTGGATAAAAGTCCGAAGAACCTCGCTACAATTGCCAAAATCTTTCCGCTGCCATTCAAAAATGGACTACTCCTCCACACCTCCTCCCGTCCATGCCAAACGGCGTTTTCTCTCAACTTTGGCATGCTCGGAGAGAAAAAAAGGCAGGTAAAGGTTGTGGATAAAAAAGTAAAAAATTGCCAAAATACTTTCTGGGCCCTCAAAAAAAGGCCTACTCCTCAACGCCTGCTCCCGTCCATGCCGAACCGCGTTTTCTATCAACTTTGGCATGCTCGGAGAGAGAAAAAAGGAAAAAAAGAAAAAAAAGGTCCAGTAAAGGTTGTGGATAAAAGTAACCGGCTTTGGAGAATTGCCTGAATCCTTCCGGCGCTGTGAAAAAAAAAGACCAAAAAAAAGACCTGGTCGTCAACGCCTGCTCCTGTCCATGCCAAACGGCGTTTTCCTCTCAACTTTGGCATGCTCGCTGAGGAAAAGGCAGGTAAAGGTTGTGGATAAAAAGTAAACGCGCTGTGGAGAATTGCCCAAATCGTTCAGGCGCCGTGAAAAAAAGAAAGACGTAGTCGTCAACGTCTGGTCCCGTCAATGGCGAAGGGCGTTTTCTCTCAACTTTGGCATGCTCGCTGAGGAAAAGGCAGGTAAAGGTTGTGGATAAAAGTCCGAAGAACCTCGCTACAATTGCCAAAATCTTTCCGCTGCCATTCAAAAATGGACTACTCCTCCACACCTCCTCCCGTCCATGCCAAACGGCGTTTTCTCTCAACTTTGGCATGCTCGGAGAGAAAAAAAGGCAGGTAAAGGTTGTGGATAAAAAAGTAAAAAATTGCCAAAATACTTTCTGGGCCCTCAAAAAAAGGCCTACTCCTCAACGCCTGCTCCCGTCCATGCCGAACCGCGTTTTCTATCAACTTTGGCATGCTCGGAGAGAGAAAAAAGGAAAAAAAGAAAAAAAAGGTCCAGTAAAGGTTGTGGATAAAAGTAACCGGCTTTGGAGAATTGCCTGAATCCTTCCGGCGCTGTGAAAAAAAAAGACCAAAAAAAAGACCTGGTCGTCAACGCCTGCTCCTGTCCATGCCAAACGGCGTTTTCCTCTCAACTTTGGCATGCTCGCTGAGGAAAAGGCAGGTAAAGGTTGTGGATAAAAAGTAAACGCGCTGTGGAGAATTGCCCAAATCGTTCAGGCGCCGTGAAAAAAAGAAAGACGTAGTCGTCAACGTCTGGTCCCGTCAATGGCGAAGGGCGTTTTCTCTCAACTTTGGCATGCTCGCTGAGGAAAAGGCAGGTAAAGGTTGTGGATAAAAGTCCGAAGAACCTCGCTACAATTGCCAAAATCTTTCCGCTGCCATTCAAAAATGGACTACTCCTCCACACCTCCTCCCGTCCATGCCAAACGGCGTTTTCTCTCAACTTTGGCATGCTCGGAGAGAAAAAAAGGCAGGTAAAGGTTGTGGATAAAAAAGTAAAAATTGCCAAAATACTTTCTGGGCCCTCAAAAAAAGGCCTACTCCTCAACGCCTGCTCCCGTCCATGCCGAACCGCGTTTTCTATCAACTTTGGCATGCTCGGAGTGGAGAAAAAAGCCTACTCCTCAAGGCTACCTACGCCTGTCCCGTCCATGCCGAACGCGTTTTCTATCAACTTGGCATGCTCGAGCAAAAAAGGCAGGTAAAGGTTGTGGATAAAACTCCAAAACCTCGCTACAATTGCCAAAATACTTTCTGGGCCCTCAAAAAAAGGCCTACTCCTCAACGCCTGGTCCCCAGGCACGTGCTGGGGGGCCTCAACTCAGGCTCTGCCCAATGTGGATCAAGGTCCACCTTCGCAGCGCCTTATGCGACACCCTGGTTGTGGGGGACGCGGCGTGGCGTGGCGGATCGCTCCGGTCGGCGCACAGCCGGCAACGGTCGACCCGTCCGCCTGGCTTTACTGCCCCCGCGCTTCTGTCTTTTGCACTGGCAAGCTAGCGACCGCTCGGCGTGCGAGGCCCGAGTCGGGGGACGGGAGTCTCGGGAGCCCACCAGCTCCCCGCAGGCTACCCGCCCGGCTGCCGAGCTTCCCGCCTGCGCGTCCAAGTGTGAACGCGCACGGCCGCCTCGCCGGGCTTCCTTTGCCGGGGCTCGGCTTGTCGGCCGGCGTCTCACGGTCCGTAGAAGGTTCGGTGCGTTCGCTGACGACGGGTCGAGAGAAGCGTTTTCTCTCCTCCCTCACTGACGGTCGTTGGTGCTCCCCAGCCCCTTCGGCGTCCCAAAGCGTAACGCCTGCTTCATCTCGTCAAGGGCGCGCCCGTCTCTAACCGGGCGTCGTCCGGCACGTGGAAACGGGCG
>NW_027468421.1:32500-35000 GCF_041734735.1 Babylonia areolata
AAAAAAAGGCCTACTCCTCAACGCCTGCTCCCGTCCATGCCGAACCGCGTTTTCTATCAACTTTGGCATGCTCGGAGAGAGAAAAAAGGAAAAAAAGAAAAAAAAGGTCCAGTAAAGGTTGTGGATAAAAGTAACCGGCTTTGGAGAATTGCCTGAATCCTTCCGGCGCTGTGAAAAAAAAAGACCAAAAAAAAGACCTGGTCGTCAACGCCTGCTCCTGTCCATGCCAAACGGCGTTTTCCTCTCAACTTTGGCATGCTCGCTGAGGAAAAGGCAGGTAAAGGTTGTGGATAAAAAGTAAACGCGCTGTGGAGAATTGCCCAAATCGTTCAGGCGCCGTGAAAAAAAGAAAGACGTAGTCGTCAACGTCTGGTCCCGTCAATGGCGAAGGGCGTTTTCTCTCAACTTTGGCATGCTCGCTGAGGAAAAGGCAGGTAAAGGTTGTGGATAAAAGTCCGAAGAACCTCGCTACAATTGCCAAAATCTTTCCGCTGCCATTCAAAAATGGACTACTCCTCCACACCTCCTCCCGTCCATGCCAAACGGCGTTTTCTCTCAACTTTGGCATGCTCGGAGAGAAAAAAAGGCAGGTAAAGGTTGTGGATAAAAAAGTCAAAAATTGCCAAAATACTTTCTGGGCCCTCAAAAAAAGGCCTACTCCTCAACGCCTGCTCCCGTCCATGCCGAACCGCGTTTTCTATCAACTTTGGCATGCTCGGAGAGAGAAAAAAGGAAAAAAAAGAAAAAAGGTCCAGTAAAGGTTGTGGATAAAAGTAACCGGCTTTGGAGAATTGCCTGAATCCTTCCGGCGCTGTGAAAAAAAAAGACCAAAAAAAAGACCTGGTCGTCAACGCCTGCTCCTGTCCATGCCAAACGGCGTTTTCCTCTCAACTTTGGCATGCTCGCTGAGGAAAAGGCAGGTAAAGGTTGTGGATAAAAAGTAAACGCGCTGTGGAGAATTGCCCAAATCGTTCAGGCGCCGTGAAAAAAAGAAAGACGTAGTCGTCAACGTCTGGTCCCGTCAATGGCGAAGGGCGTTTTCTCTCAACTTTGGCATGCTCGCTGAGGAAAAGGCAGGTAAAGGTTGTGGATAAAAGTCCGAAGAACCTCGCTACAATTGCCAAAATCTTTCCGCTGCCATTCAAAAATGGACTACTCCTCCACACCTCCTCCCGTCCATGCCAAACGGCGTTTTCTCTCAACTTTGGCATGCTCGGAGAGAAAAAAAGGCAGGTAAAGGTTGTGGATAAAAAAGTCAAAAATTGCCAAAATACTTTCTGGGCCCTCAAAAAAAGGCCTACTCCTCAACGCCTGCTCCCGTCCATGCCGAACCGCGTTTTCTATCAACTTTGGCATGCTCGGAGAGAGAAAAAAGGAAAAAAAGAAAAAAAAGGTCCAGTAAAGGTTGTGGATAAAAGTAACCGGCTTTGGAGAATTGCCTGAATCCTTCCGGCGCTGTGAAAAAAAAAGACCAAAAAAAAGACCTGGTCGTCAACGCCTGCTCCTGTCCATGCCAAACGGCGTTTTCCTCTCAACTTTGGCATGCTCGCTGAGGAAAAGGCAGGTAAAGGTTGTGGATAAAAAGTAAACGCGCTGTGGAGAATTGCCCAAATCGTTCAGGCGCCGTGAAAAAAAGAAAGACGTAGTCGTCAACGTCTGGTCCCGTCAATGGCGAAGGGCGTTTTCTCTCAACTTTGGCATGCTCGCTGAGGAAAAGGCAGGTAAAGGTTGTGGATAAAAGTCCGAAGAACCTCGCTACAATTGCCAAAATCTTTCCGCTGCCATTCAAAAATGGACTACTCCTCCACACCTCCTCCCGTCCATGCCAAACGGCGTTTTCTCTCAACTTTGGCATGCTCGGAGAGAAAAAAGGCAGGTAAAGGTTGTGGATAAAAAAGTAAAAAATTGCCAAAATACTTTCTGGGCCCTCAAAAAAAGGCCTACTCCTCAACGCCTGCTCCCGTCCATGCCGAACCGCGTTTTCTATCAACTTTGGCATGCTCGGAGAGAGAAAAAAGGAAAAAAAAAGAAAAAAAAGGTCCAGTAAAGGTTGTGGATAAAAGTAACCGGCTTTGGAGAATTGCCTGAATCCTTCCGGCGCTGTGAAAAAAAAAGACCAAAAAAAAGACCTGGTCGTCAACGCCTGCTCCTGTCCATGCCAAACGGCGTTTTCCTCTCAACTTTGGCATGCTCGCTGAGGAAAAGGCAGGTAAAGGTTGTGGATAAAAAGTAAACGCGCTGTGGAGAATTGCCCAAATCGTTCAGGCGCCGTGAAAAAAAGAAAGACGTAGTCGTCAACGTCTGGTCCCGTCAATGGCGAAGGGCGTTTTCTCTCAACTTTGGCATGCTCGCTGAGGAAAAGGCAGGTAAAGGTTGTGGATAAAAGTCCGAAGAACCTCGCTACAATTGCCAAAATCTTTCCGCTGCCATTCAAAAATGGACTACTCCTCCACACCTCCTCCCGTCCATGCCAAACGGCGTTTTCTCTCAACTTTGGCAT
>NW_027468422.1:5000-7500 GCF_041734735.1 Babylonia areolata
AGGAAAAGGCAGGTAAAGGTTGTGGATAAAAGTCCGAAGAACCTCGCTACAATTGCCAAAATCTTTCCGCTGCCATTCAAAAATGGACTACTCCTCCACACCTCCTCCCGTCCATGCCAAACGGCGTTTTCTCTCAACTTTGGCATGCTCGGAGAGAAAAAAAGGCAGGTAAAGGTTGTGGATAAAAAAGTAAAAAATTGCCAAAATACTTTCTGGGCCCTCAAAAAAAGGCCTACTCCTCAACGCCTGCTCCCGTCCATGCCGAACCGCGTTTTCTATCAACTTTGGCATGCTCGGAGAGAGAAAAAAGGAAAAAAAGAAAAAAAAGGTCCAGTAAAGGTTGTGGATAAAAGTAACCGGCTTTGGAGAATTGCCTGAATCCTTCCGGCGCTGTGAAAAAAAAAGACCAAAAAAAAGACCTGGTCGTCAACGCCTGCTCCTGTCCATGCCAAACGGCGTTTTCCTCTCAACTTTGGCATGCTCGCTGAGGAAAAGGCAGGTAAAGGTTGTGGATAAAAAGTAAACGCGCTGTGGAGAATTGCCCAAATCGTTCAGGCGCCGTGAAAAAAGAAAGACGTAGTCGTCAACGTCTGGTCCCGTCAATGGCGAAGGGCGTTTTCTCTCAACTTTGGCATGCTCGCTGAGGAAAAGGCAGGTAAAGGTTGTGGATAAAAGTCCGAAGAACCTCGCTACAATTGCCAAAATCTTTCCGCTGCCATTCAAAAATGGACTACTCCTCCACACCTCCTCCCGTCCATGCCAAACGGCGTTTTCTCTCAACTTTGGCATGCTCGGAGAGAAAAAAAGGCAGGTAAAGGTTGTGGATAAAAAAGTAAAAAATTGCCAAAATACTTTCTGGGCCCTCAAAAAAAGGCCTACTCCTCAACGCCTGCTCCCGTCCATGCCGAACCGCGTTTTCTATCAACTTTGGCATGCTCGGAGAGAGAAAAAAGGAAAAAAAGAAAAAAAAGGTCCAGTAAAGGTTGTGGATAAAAGTAACCGGCTTTGGAGAATTGCCTGAATCCTTCCGGCGCTGTGAAAAAAAAAGACCAAAAAAAAGACCTGGTCGTCAACGCCTGCTCCTGTCCATGCCAAACGGCGTTTTCCTCTCAACTTTGGCATGCTCGCTGAGGAAAAGGCAGGTAAAGGTTGTGGATAAAAAGTAAACGCGCTGTGGAGAATTGCCCAAATCGTTCAGGCGCCGTGAAAAAAAGAAAGACGTAGTCGTCAACGTCTGGTCCCGTCAATGGCGAAGGGCGTTTTCTCTCAACTTTGGCATGCTCGCTGAGGAAAAGGCAGGTAAAGGTTGTGGATAAAAGTCCGAAGAACCTCGCTACAATTGCCAAAATCTTTCCGCTGCCATTCAAAAATGGACTACTCCTCCACACCTCCTCCCGTCCATGCCAAACGGCGTTTTCTCTCAACTTTGGCATGCTCGGAGAGAAAAAAAGGCAGGTAAAGGTTGTGGATAAAAAAGTAAAAAATTGCCAAAATACTTTCTGGGCCTCAAAAAAAGGCCTACTCCTCAACGCCTGCTCCCGTCCATGCCGAACCGCGTTTTCTATCAACTTTGGCATGCTCGGAGAGAGAAAAAAGGAAAAAAAGAAAAAAAAGGTCCAGTAAAGGTTGTGGATAAAAGTAACCGGCTTTGGAGAATTGCCTGAATCCTTCCGGCGCTGTGAAAAAAAAAGACCAAAAAAAAGACCTGGTCGTCAACGCCTGCTCCTGTCCATGCCAAACGGCGTTTTCCTCTCAACTTTGGCATGCTCGCTGAGGAAAAGGCAGGTAAAGGTTGTGGATAAAAAGTAAACGCGCTGTGGAGAATTGCCCAAATCGTTCAGGCGCCGTGAAAAAAAGAAAGACGTAGTCGTCAACGTCTGGTCCCGTCAATGGCGAAGGGCGTTTTCTCTCAACTTTGGCATGCTCGCTGAGGAAAAGGCAGGTAAAGGTTGTGGATAAAAGTCCGAAGAACCTCGCTACAATTGCCAAAATCTTTCCGCTGCCATTCAAAAATGGACTACTCCTCCACACCTCCTCCCGTCCATGCCAAACGGCGTTTTCTCTCAACTTTGGCATGCTCGGAGAGAAAAAAAGGCAGGTAAAGGTTGTGGATAAAAAAGTAAAAAATTGCCAAAATACTTTCTGGGCCCTCAAAAAAAGGCCTACTCCTCAACGCCTGCTCCCGTCCATGCCGAACCGCGTTTTCTATCAACTTTGGCATGCTCGGAGAGAGAAAAAAGGAAAAAAAGAAAAAAAGGCAGTAAAGGTTGTGGATAAAAAAGTGGAAAATTGCCTGAATCTTTCCGGCCCTCAAAAAAAAAGACTACTCGTCAACGCCTGCTCCCGTCCATGCCGAACCGCGTTTTCTCTCAACTTTGGCATGCTCGGAGAGAGAAAAAAAGGAAAAAAAGGCAGGTAAAGGTTGTGGATAAAACTCCAAAACCTCGCTACAATTGCCAAATACTTTCTGGGCCCTCAAAAAAAGGCCTACTCCTCAACG
>NW_027468422.1:27500-30000 GCF_041734735.1 Babylonia areolata
TGGACTACTCCTCCACACCTCCTCCCGTCCATGCCAAACGGCGTTTTCTCTCAACTTTGGCATGCTCGGAGAGAAAAAAAGGCAGGTAAAGGTTGTGGATAAAAAAGTAAAAAATTGCCAAAATACTTTCTGGGCCCTCAAAAAAAGGCCTACTCCTCAACGCCTGCTCCCGTCCATGCCGAACCGCGTTTTCTATCAACTTTGGCATGCTCGGAGAGAGAAAAAAGGAAAAAAAGAAAAAAAAGGTCCAGTAAAGGTTGTGGATAAAAGTAACCGGCTTTGGAGAATTGCCTGAATCCTTCCGGCGCTGTGAAAAAAAAAGACCAAAAAAAAGACCTGGTCGTCAACGCCTGCTCCTGTCCATGCCAAACGGCGTTTTCCTCTCAACTTTGGCATGCTCGCTGAGGAAAAGGCAGGTAAAGGTTGTGGATAAAAAGTAAACGCGCTGTGGAGAATTGCCCAAATCGTTCAGGCGCCGTGAAAAAAAGAAAGACGTAGTCGTCAACGTCTGGTCCCGTCAATGGCGAAGGGCGTTTTCTCTCAACTTTGGCATGCTCGCTGAGGAAAAGGCAGGTAAAGGTTGTGGATAAAAGTCCGAAGAACCTCGCTACAATTGCCAAAATCTTTCCGCTGCCATTCAAAAATGGACTACTCCTCCACACCTCCTCCCGTCCATGCCAAACGGCGTTTTCTCTCAACTTTGGCATGCTCGGAGAGAAAAAAAGGCAGGTAAAGGTTGTGGATAAAAAAGTAAAAAATTGCCAAAATACTTTCTGGGCCCTCAAAAAAAGGCCTACTCCTCAACGCCTGCTCCCGTCCATGCCGAACCGCGTTTTCTATCAACTTTGGCATGCTCGGAGAGAGAAAAAAGGAAAAAAAGAAAAAAAAGGTCCAGTAAAGGTTGTGGATAAAAGTAACCGGCTTTGGAGAATTGCCTGAATCCTTCCGGCGCTGTGAAAAAAAAAGACCAAAAAAAAGACCTGGTCGTCAACGCCTGCTCCTGTCCATGCCAAACGGCGTTTTCCTCTCAACTTTGGCATGCTCGCTGAGGAAAAGGCAGGTAAAGGTTGTGGATAAAAAGTAAACGCGCTGTGGAGAATTGCCCAAATCGTTCAGGCGCCGTGAAAAAAAGAAAGACGTAGTCGTCAACGTCTGGTCCCGTCAATGGCGAAGGGCGTTTTCTCTCAACTTTGGCATGCTCGCTGAGGAAAAGGCAGGTAAAGGTTGTGGATAAAAGTCCGAAGAACCTCGCTACAATTGCCAAAATCTTTCCGCTGCCATTCAAAAATGGACTACTCCTCCACACCTCCTCCCGTCCATGCCAAACGGCGTTTTCTCTCAACTTTGGCATGCTCGGAGAGAAAAAAAGGCAGGTAAAGGTTGTGGATAAAAAAGTAAAAAATTGCCAAAATACTTTCTGGGCCCTCAAAAAAAGGCCTACTCCTCAACGCCTGCTCCCGTCCATGCCGAACCGCGTTTTCTATCAACTTTGGCATGCTCGGAGAGAGAAAAAAGGAAAAAAAGAAAAAAAAGGTCCAGTAAAGGTTGTGGATAAAAGTAACCGGCTTTGGAGAATTGCCTGAATCCTTCCGGCGCTGTGAAAAAAAAAGACCAAAAAAAAGACCTGGTCGTCAACGCCTGCTCCTGTCCATGCCAAACGGCGTTTTCCTCTCAACTTTGGCATGCTCGCTGAGGAAAAGGCAGGTAAAGGTTGTGGATAAAAAGTAAACGCGCTGTGGAGAATTGCCCAAATCGTTCAGGCGCCGTGAAAAAAAGAAAGACGTAGTCGTCAACGTCTGGTCCCGTCAATGGCGAAGGGCGTTTTCTCTCAACTTTGGCATGCTCGCTGAGGAAAAGGCAGGTAAAGGTTGTGGATAAAAGTCCGAAGAACCTCGCTACAATTGCCAAAATCTTTCCGCTGCCATTCAAAAATGGACTACTCCTCCACACCTCCTCCCGTCCATGCCAAACGGCGTTTTCTCTCAACTTTGGCATGCTCGGAGAGAAAAAAAGGCAGGTAAAGGTTGTGGATAAAAAAGTAAAAAATTGCCAAAATACTTTCTGGGCCCTCAAAAAAAGGCCTACTCCTCAACGCCTGCTCCCGTCCATGCCGAACCGCGTTTTCTATCAACTTTGGCATGCTCGGAGAGAGAAAAAAGGAAAAAAAGAAAAAAAGGCAGGTAAAGGTTGTGGATAAAAAAGTAAAAAATTGCCAAAATACTTTCTGGGCCCTCAAAAAAAGGCCTACTCCTCAACGCCTGCTCCCGTCCATGCCGAACCGCGTTTTCTATCAACTTTGGCATGCTCGGAGAGAGAAAAAAGGAAAAAAGAAAAAAAAGGCAGGTAAAGGTTGTGGATAAAACTCCAAAACCTCGCTACAATTGCCAAAATACTTTCTGGGCCCTCAAAAAAAGGCCTACTCCTCAACGCCTGGTCCCCAGGCACGTGCTGGGGGGCCTCAACTCAGGCTCTGCCCAATGTGGATCAAGGTCCACCTTCG
>NW_027468423.1:10000-12500 GCF_041734735.1 Babylonia areolata
GAGGAGTAGTCCATTTTTGAATGGCAGCGGAAAGATTTTGGCAATTGTAGCGAGGTTCTTCGGACTTTTATCCACAACCTTTACCTGCCTTTTCCTCAGCGAGCATGCCAAAGTTGAGAGAAAACGCCCTTCGCCATTGACGGGACCAGACGTTGACGACTACGTCTTTCTTTTTTTCACGGCGCCTGAACGATTTGGGCAATTCTCCACAGCGCGTTTACTTTTTATCCACAACCTTTACCTGCCTTTTCCTCAGCGAGCATGCCAAAGTTGAGAGGAAAACGCCGTTTGGCATGGACAGGAGCAGGCGTTGACGACCAGGTCTTTTTTTTGGTCTTTTTTTTTCACAGCGCCGGAAGGATTCAGGCAATTCTCCAAAGCCGGTTACTTTTATCCACAACCTTTACTGGACCTTTTTTTTCTTTTTTTCCTTTTTTCTCTCTCCGAGCATGCCAAAGTTGATAGAAAACGCGGTTCGGCATGGACGGGAGCAGGCGTTGAGGAGTAGGCCTTTTTTTGAGGGCCCAGAAAGTATTTTGGCAATTTTTTACTTTTTTATCCACAACCTTTACCTGCCTTTTTTTCTCTCCGAGCATGCCAAAGTTGAGAGAAAACGCCGTTTGGCATGGACGGGAGGAGGTGTGGAGGAGTAGTCCATTTTTGAATGGCAGCGGAAAGATTTTGGCAATTGTAGCGAGGTTCTTCGGACTTTTATCCACAACCTTTACCTGCCTTTTCCTCAGCGAGCATGCCAAAGTTGAGAGAAAACGCCCTTCGCCATTGACGGGACCAGACGTTGACGACTACGTCTTTCTTTTTTTCACGGCGCCTGAACGATTTGGGCAATTCTCCACAGCGCGTTTACTTTTTATCCACAACCTTTACCTGCCTTTTCCTCAGCGAGCATGCCAAAGTTGAGAGGAAAACGCCGTTTGGCATGGACAGGAGCAGGCGTTGACGACCAGGTCTTTTTTTTGGTCTTTTTTTTTCACAGCGCCGGAAGGATTCAGGCAATTCTCCAAAGCCGGTTACTTTTATCCACAACCTTTACTGGACCTTTTTTTTCTTTTTTTCCTTTTTTCTCTCTCCGAGCATGCCAAAGTTGATAGAAAACGCGGTTCGGCATGGACGGGAGCAGGCGTTGAGGAGTAGGCCTTTTTTTGAGGGCCCAGAAAGTATTTTGGCAATTTTTTACTTTTTTATCCACAACCTTTACCTGCCTTTTTTTCTCTCCGAGCATGCCAAAGTTGAGAGAAAACGCCGTTTGGCATGGACGGGAGGAGGTGTGGAGGAGTAGTCCATTTTTGAATGGCAGCGGAAAGATTTTGGCAATTGTAGCGAGGTTCTTCGGACTTTTATCCACAACCTTTACCTGCCTTTTCCTCAGCGAGCATGCCAAAGTTGAGAGAAAACGCCCTTCGCCATTGACGGGACCAGACGTTGACGACTACGTCTTTCTTTTTTTCACGGCGCCTGAACGATTTGGGCAATTCTCCACAGCGCGTTTACTTTTTATCCACAACCTTTACCTGCCTTTTCCTCAGCGAGCATGCCAAAGTTGAGAGGAAAACGCCGTTTGGCATGGACAGGAGCAGGCGTTGACGACCAGGTCTTTTTTTTGGTCTTTTTTTTTCACAGCGCCGGAAGGATTCAGGCAATTCTCCAAAGCCGGTTACTTTTATCCACAACCTTTACTGGACCTTTTTTTTCTTTTTTTCCTTTTTTCTCTCTCCGAGCATGCCAAAGTTGATAGAAAACGCGGTTCGGCATGGACGGGAGCAGGCGTTGAGGAGTAGGCCTTTTTTTGAGGGCCCAGAAAGTATTTTGGCAATTTTTTACTTTTTTATCCACAACCTTTACCTGCCTTTTTTTCTCTCCGAGCATGCCAAAGTTGAGAGAAAACGCCGTTTGGCATGGACGGGAGGAGGTGTGGAGGAGTAGTCCATTTTTGAATGGCAGCGGAAAGATTTTGGCAATTGTAGCGAGGTTCTTCGGACTTTTATCCACAACCTTTACCTGCCTTTTCCTCAGCGAGCATGCCAAAGTTGAGAGAAAACGCCCTTCGCCATTGACGGGACCAGACGTTGACGACTACGTCTTTCTTTTTTTCACGGCGCCTGAACGATTTGGGCAATTCTCCACAGCGCGTTTACTTTTTATCCACAACCTTTACCTGCCTTTTCCTCAGCGAGCATGCCAAAGTTGAGAGGAAAACGCCGTTTGGCATGGACAGGAGCAGGCGTTGACGACCAGGTCTTTTTTTTGGTCTTTTTTTTTCACAGCGCCGGAAGGATTCAGGCAATTCTCCAAAGCCGGTTACTTTTATCCACAACCTTTACTGGACCTTTTTTTTCTTTTTTTCCTTTTTTCTCTCTCCGAGCATGCCAAAGTTGATAGAAAACGCGGTTCGGCATGGACGGGAGCAGGCGTTGAGGAGTAGGCCTTTTTTTGAGGGCCCAGAAAGTATTTTGGCAATTTTTTACTTTTTTATCCACAACCT
>NW_027468424.1:0-5000 GCF_041734735.1 Babylonia areolata
CCACAAACCAGGGTGTCGCATAAGGCGCTGCGAAGGTTGGACCTGATCCCACATTGGGCAGAGGCCTGAGTTGGAGGACCCCCAGCACGTGCTGGGGACCAGGCGTTGAGGCGTAGGCCTTTTTTTGAGGGCCCAGAAAGTATTTTGGCAATTGTTAGCGAGGTTTTGGAGTTTTATCCACAACCTTTTCCTGCCTTTTTTTCTCTCGAGCATGCCAAAGTTGAGAGAAAACGCGTTTTGGCATGGACGGGAGGAGGTGTGGAGGAGTAGTCCATTTTTGATGGCAGCGGGAAAGATTTTGGCAATTGTAGCGGGTTCTTCGGACTTTTATCCACAAACCTTTACCTGCCTTTTCCTCAGCGAGCATGCCAAAGTTGAGAGAAAACGCCCTTCGCCATTGACGGGACCAGACGTTGACGACTACGTCTTTCTTTTTTTTTCACGGCGCCTGAACGATTTGGGCAATTCTCCACAGCGCGTTTACTTTTTATCCACAACCTTTACCTGCCTTTTTCCTCAGCGAGCATGCCAAAGTTGAGAGGAAAACGCCGTTTGGCATGGACAGGAGCAGGCGTTGACGACCAGGTCTTTTTTTTGGTCTTTTTTTTTCACAGCGCCGGAAGGATTCAGGCAATTCTCCAAAGCCGGTTACTTTTATCCACAACCTTTACTGGACCTTTTTTTCTTTTTTTCCTTTTTTCTCTCTCCGAGCATGCCAAAGTTGATAGAAACGCGGTTCGGCATGGACGGGAGCAGGCGTTGAGGAGTAGGCCTTTTTTTGAGGGGCCCAAAGTTTTTGGCAATTTTTTTACTTTTTTTCCACAACCTTTACCTGCCTTTTTTTCTCTCCGAGCATGCCAAAGTTGAGAGAAAACGCCGTTTGGCATGGACGGGAGGAGGTGTGGAGGAGTAGTCCATTTTTGAATGGCAGCGGAAAGATTTTGGCAATTGTAGCGAGGTTCTTCGGACTTTTATCCACAACCTTTACCTGCCTTTTCCTCAGCGAGCATGCCAAAGTTGAGAGAAAACGCCCTTCGCCATTGACGGGACCAGACGTTGACGACTACGTCTTTCTTTTTTTCACGGCGCCTGAACGATTTGGGCAATTCTCCACAGCGCGTTTACTTTTTATCCACAACCTTTACCTGCCTTTTCCTCAGCGAGCATGCCAAAGTTGAGAGGAAAACGCCGTTTGGCATGGACAGGAGCAGGCGTTGACGACCAGGTCTTTTTTTTGGTCTTTTTTTTCACAGCGCCGGAAGGATTCAGGCAATTCTCAAAGCCGGTTACTTTTATCCACAACCTTTACTGGACCTTTTTTTTCTTTTTTTCCTTTTTTTCTCTCTCCGAGCATGCCAAAGTTGATAGAAAACGCGGTTCGGCATGGACGGGAGCAGGCGTTGAGGAGTAGGCCTTTTTTTGAGGGCCCAGAAAGTATTTTGGCAATTTTTTACTTTTTTATCCACAACCTTTACCTGCCTTTTTTTTCTCTCCGAGCATGCCAAAGTTGAGAGAAAACGCCGTTTGGCATGGACGGGAGGAGGTGTGGAGGAGTAGTCCATTTTTGAATGGCAGCGGAAAGATTTTGGCAATTGTAGCGAGGTTCTTCGGACTTTTATCCACAACCTTTACCTGCCTTTTCCTCAGCGAGCATGCCAAAGTTGAGAGAAAACGCCCTTCGCCATTGACGGGACCAGACGTTGACGACTACGTCTTTCTTTTTTTCACGGCGCCTGAACGATTTGGGCAATTCTCCACAGCGCGTTTA
Source organism: Babylonia areolata (assembly GCF_041734735.1). Classification (NCBI taxonomy): domain Eukaryota; kingdom Metazoa; phylum Mollusca; class Gastropoda; order Neogastropoda; family Buccinidae; genus Babylonia; species Babylonia areolata. Next base: position 1,769 of record NW_027468424.1, read on the forward strand.
CTTTTTATCCACAACCTTTACCTGCCTTTTCCTCAGCGAGCATGCCAAAGTTGAGAGGAAAACGCCGTTTGGCATGGACAGGAGCAGGCGTTGACGACCAGGTCTTTTTTTTGGTCTTTTTTTTTCACAGCGCCGGAAGGATTCAGGCAATTCTCCAAAGCCGGTTACTTTTATCCACAACCTTTACTGGACCTTTTTTTTTCTTTTTTTCCTTTTTTCTCTCTCCGAGCATGCCAAAGTTGATAGAAAACGCGGTTCGGCATGGACGGGAGCAGGCGTTGAGTAGTAGGCCTTTTTTTGAGGGCCCAGAAAGTATTTTGGCAATTTTTTACTTTTTTATCCACAACCTTTACCTGCCTTTTTTTCTCTCCGAGCATGCCAAAGTTGAGAGAAAACGCCGTTTGGCATGGACGGGAGGAGGTGTGGAGGAGTAGTCCATTTTTGAATGGCAGCGGAAAGATTTTGGCAATTGTAGCGAGGTTCTTCGGACTTTTATCCACAACCTTTACCTGCCTTTTCCTCAGCGAGCATGCCAAAGTTGAGAGAAAACGCCCTTCGCCATTGACGGGACCAGACGTTGACGACTACGTCTTTCTTTTTTTCACGGCGCCTGAACGATTTGGGCAATTCTCCACAGCGCGTTTACTTTTTATCCACAACCTTTACCTGCCTTTTCCTCAGCGAGCATGCCAAAGTTGAGAGGAAAACGCCGTTTGGCATGGACAGGAGCAGGCGTTGACGACCAGGTCTTTTTTTTGGTCTTTTTTTTTCACAGCGCCGGAAGGATTCAGGCAATTCTCCAAAGCCGGTTACTTTTATCCACAACCTTTACTGGACCTTTTTTTTCTTTTTTTCCTTTTTTCTCTCTCCGAGCATGCCAAAGTTGATAGAAAACGCGGTTCGGCATGGACGGGAGCAGGCGTTGAGGAGTAGGCCTTTTTTTGAGGGCCCAGAAAGTATTTTGGCAATTTTTTACTTTTTTATCCACAACCTTTACCTGCCTTTTTTTCTCTCCGAGCATGCCAAAGTTGAGAGAAAACGCCGTTTGGCATGGACGGGAGGAGGTGTGGAGGAGTAGTCCATTTTTGAATGGCAGCGGAAAGATTTTGGCAATTGTAGCGAGGTTCTTCGGACTTTTATCCACAACCTTTACCTGCCTTTTCCTCAGCGAGCATGCCAAAGTTGAGAGAAAACGCCCTTCGCCATTGACGGGACCAGACGTTGACGACTACGTCTTTCTTTTTTTCACGGCGCCTGAACGATTTGGGCAATTCTCCACAGCGCGTTTACTTTTTATCCACAACCTTTACCTGCCTTTTCCTCAGCGAGCATGCCAAAGTTGAGAGGAAAACGCCGTTTGGCATGGACAGGAGCAGGCGTTGACGACCAGGTCTTTTTTTTGGTCTTTTTTTTTCACAGCGCCGGAAGGATTCAGGCAATTCTCCAAAGCCGGTTACTTTTATCCACAACCTTTACTGGACCTTTTTTTTCTTTTTTTCCTTTTTTCTCTCTCCGAGCATGCCAAAGTTGATAGAAAACGCGGTTCGGCATGGACGGGAGCAGGCGTTGAGGAGTAGGCCTTTTTTTGAGGGCCCAGAAAGTATTTTGGCAATTTTTTACTTTTTTATCCACAACCTTTACCTGCCTTTTTTTCTCTCCGAGCATGCCAAAGTTGAGAGAAAACGCCGTTTGGCATGGACGGGAGGAGGTGTGGAGGAGTAGTCCATTTTTGAATGGCAGCGGAAAGATTTTGGCAATTGTAGCGAGGTTCTTCGGACTTTTATCCACAACCTTTACCTGCCTTTTCCTCAGCGAGCATGCCAAAGTTGAGAGAAAACGCCCTTCGCCATTGACGGGACCAGACGTTGACGACTACGTCTTTCTTTTTTTCACGGCGCCTGAACGATTTGGGCAATTCTCCACAGCGCGTTTACTTTTTATCCACAACCTTTACCTGCCTTTTCCTCAGCGAGCATGCCAAAGTTGAGAGGAAAACGCCGTTTGGCATGGACAGGAGCAGGCGTTGACGACCAGGTCTTTTTTTTGGTCTTTTTTTTTCACAGCGCCGGAAGGATTCAGGCAATTCTCCAAAGCCGGTTACTTTTATCCACAACCTTTACTGGACCTTTTTTTTCTTTTTTTCCTTTTTTCTCTCTCCGAGCATGCCAAAGTTGATAGAAAACGCGGTTCGGCATGGACGGGAGCAGGCGTTGAGGAGTAGGCCTTTTTTTGAGGGCCCAGAAAGTATTTTGGCAATTTTTTACTTTTTTATCCACAACCTTTACCTGCCTTTTTTTCTCTCCGAGCATGCCAAAGTTGAGAGAAAACGCCGTTTGGCATGGACGGGAGGAGGTGTGGAGGAGTAGTCCATTTTTGAATGGCAGCGGAAAGATTTTGGCAATTGTAGCGAGGTTCTTCGGACTTTTATCCACAACCTTTACCTGCCTTTTCCTCAGCGAGCATGCCAAAGTTGAGAGAAAACGCCCTTCGCCATTGACGGGACCAGACGTTGACGACTACGTCTTTCTTTTTTTCACGGCGCCTGAACGATTTGGGCAATTCTCCACAGCGCGTTTACTTTTTATCCACAACCTTTACCTGCCTTTTCCTCAGCGAGCATGCCAAAGTTGAGAGGAAAACGCCGTTTGGCATGGACAGGAGCAGGCGTTGACGACCAGGTCTTTTTTTTGGTCTTTTTTTTTCACAGCGCCGGAAGGATTCAGGCAATTCTCCAAAGCCGGTTACTTTTATCCACAACCTTTACTGGACCTTTTTTTTCTTTTTTTCCTTTTTTCTCTCTCCGAGCATGCCAAAGTTGATAGAAAACGCGGTTCGGCATGGACGGGAGCAGGCGTTGAGGAGTAGGCCTTTTTTTGAGGGCCCAGAAAGTATTTTGGCAATTTTTTACTTTTTTATCCACAACCTTTACCTGCCTTTTTTTCTCTCCGAGCATGCCAAAGTTGAGAGAAAACGCCGTTTGGCATGGACGGGAGGAGGTGTGGAGGAGTAGTCCATTTTTGAATGGCAGCGGAAAGATTTTGGCAATTGTAGCGAGGTTCTTCGGACTTTTATCCACAACCTTTACCTGCCTTTTCCTCAGCGAGCATGCCAAAGTTGAGAGAAAACGCCCTTCGCCATTGACGGGACCAGACGTTGACGACTACGTCTTTCTTTTTTTCACGGCGCCTGAACGATTTGGGCAATTCTCCACAGCGCGTTTACTTTTTATCCA
>NW_027468424.1:12500-15000 GCF_041734735.1 Babylonia areolata
CTGGCTTTGAACTAATAAAAGCGCTCTTTCCCCGAGGGGTCGGAGCTGGTCGGCATGTATTAGCTCTAGAATTACCACAGTTATCCAAGTAAATTTGGATCATCTAAGGAACCTCGACTGATTTAATGAGCCATTCGCGGTTTCACCGTACGAGGGTGTGAACTTAGACATGCATGGCTTAATCTTTGAGACAAGCATATGACTACTGGCAGGATCAACCAGAATGCAACCCGTATTCTGCGTGCCCCCGGGAGACGGTTGCAGCGCCAGTTGGGACCGCTGCTCACAGAAACGAGGGCTGAGCTCTTTCCGTGGGCGGTCCGCGGCAGCACTATCAACTGAAACCACCGGACAACAGATTCAGGGCCTGAGAGTGCAACGAATCCATCGGTCTCGGCGGGAGGCGCGCCAAGAAGAAGAAGGAGGAGGAGGAGACCAGACCGGACCGGACCGGACCCCACCCTTTCTTCCTCCTCGACACCGTCTCCCGCCCGTTTCCACGTGCCGGACGACGCCCGGTTAGAGACGGGCGCGCCCTTGACGAGATGAAGCAGGCGTTACGCTTTGGGACGCCGAAGGGGCTGGGGAGCACCAACGACCGTCAGTGAGGGAGGAGAGAAAACGCTTCTCTCGACCCGTCGTCAGCGAACGCACCGAACCTTCTACGGACCGTGAGACGCCGGCCGACAAGCCGAGCCCCGGCAAAGGAAGCCCGGCGAGGCGGCCGTGCGCGTTCACACTTGGACGCGCAGGCGGGAAGCTCGGCAGCCGGGCGGGTAGCCTGCGGGGAGCTGGTGGGCTCCCGAGACTCCCGTCCCCCGACTCGGGCCTCGCACGCCGAGCGGTCGCTAGCTTGCCAGTGCAAAAGACAGAAGCGCGGGGGCAGTAAAGCCAGGCGGACGGGTCGACCGTTGCCGGCTGTGCGCCGACCGGAGCGATCCGCCACGCCACGCCGCGTCCCCCACAACCAGGGTGTCGCATAAGGCGCTGCGAAGGTGGACCTTGATCCACATTGGGCAGAGCCTGAGTTGAGGCCCCCCAGCACGTGCCTGGGGACCAGGCGTTGAGGAGTAGGCCTTTTTTTGAGGGCCCAGAAAGTATTTTGGCAATTGTAGCGAGGTTTTGGAGTTTTATCCACAACCTTTACCTGCCTTTTTTTCTCTCCGAGCATGCCAAAGTTGAGAGAAAACGCCGTTTGGCATGGACGGGAGGAGGTGTGGAGGAGTAGTCCATTTTTGAATGGCAGCGGAAAGATTTTGGCAATTGTAGCGAGGTTCTTCGGACTTTTATCCACAACCTTTACCTGCCTTTTCCTCAGCGAGCATGCCAAAGTTGAGAGAAAACGCCCTTCGCCATTGACGGGACCAGACGTTGACGACTACGTCTTTCTTTTTTTCACGGCGCCTGAACGATTTGGGCAATTCTCCACAGCGCGTTTACTTTTTATCCACAACCTTTACCTGCCTTTTCCTCAGCGAGCATGCCAAAGTTGAGAGGAAAACGCCGTTTGGCATGGACAGGAGCAGGCGTTGACGACCAGGTCTTTTTTTTGGTCTTTTTTTTTCACAGCGCCGGAAGGATTCAGGCAATTCTCCAAAGCCGGTTACTTTTATCCACAACCTTTACTGGACCTTTTTTTTCTTTTTTTCCTTTTTTCTCTCTCCGAGCATGCCAAAGTTGATAGAAAACGCGGTTCGGCATGGACGGGAGCAGGCGTTGAGGAGTAGGCCTTTTTTTGAGGGCCCAGAAAGTATTTTGGCAATTTTTTACTTTTTTATCCACAACCTTTACCTGCCTTTTTTTCTCTCCGAGCATGCCAAAGTTGAGAGAAAACGCCGTTTGGCATGGACGGGAGGAGGTGTGGAGGAGTAGTCCATTTTTGAATGGCAGCGGAAAGATTTTGGCAATTGTAGCGAGGTTCTTCGGACTTTTATCCACAACCTTTACCTGCCTTTTCCTCAGCGAGCATGCCAAAGTTGAGAGAAAACGCCCTTCGCCATTGACGGGACCAGACGTTGACGACTACGTCTTTCTTTTTTTCACGGCGCCTGAACGATTTGGGCAATTCTCCACAGCGCGTTTACTTTTTATCCACAACCTTTACCTGCCTTTTCCTCAGCGAGCATGCCAAAGTTGAGAGGAAAACGCCGTTTGGCATGGACAGGAGCAGGCGTTGACGACCAGGTCTTTTTTTTGGTCTTTTTTTTTCACAGCGCCGGAAGGATTCAGGCAATTCTCCAAAGCCGGTTACTTTTATCCACAACCTTTACTGGACCTTTTTTTTCTTTTTTTCCTTTTTTCTCTCTCCGAGCATGCCAAAGTTGATAGAAAACGCGGTTCGGCATGGACGGGAGCAGGCGTTGAGGAGTAGGCCTTTTTTTGAGGGCCCAGAAAGTATTTTGGCAATTTTTTACTTTTTTATCCACAACCTTTACCTGCCTTTTTTTCTCTCCGAGCATGCCAAAGTTGAGAGAAAACGCCGTTTGGCATGGACGGGAGG
>NW_027468424.1:22500-27500 GCF_041734735.1 Babylonia areolata
GCGCCAAGAAGAAGAAGGAGGAGGAGGAGACCAGACCGGACCGGACCGGACCCCACCCTTTCTTCCTCCTCGACACCGTCTCCCGCCCGTTTCCACGTGCCGGACGACGCCCGGTTAGAGACGGGCGCGCCCTTGACGAGATGAAGCAGGCGTTACGCTTTGGGACGCCGAAGGGGCTGGGGAGCACCAACGACCGTCAGTGAGGGAGGAGAGAAAACGCTTCTCTCGACCCGTCGTCAGCGAACGCACCGAACCTTCTACGGACCGTGAGACGCCGGCCGACAAGCCGAGCCCCGGCAAAGGAAGCCCGGCGAGGCGGCCGTGCGCGTTCACACTTGGACGCGCAGGCGGGAAGCTCGGCAGCCGGGCGGGTAGCCTGCGGGGAGCTGGTGGGCTCCCGAGACTCCCGTCCCCCGACTCGGGCCTCGCACGCCGAGCGGTCGCTAGCTTGCCAGTGCAAAAGACAGAAGCGCGGGGGCAGTAAAGCCAGGCGGACGGGTCGACCGTTGCCGGCTGTGCGCCGACCGGAGCGATCCGCCACGCCACGCCGCGTCCCCCACAACCAGGGTGTCGCATAAGGCGCTGCGAAGGTGGACCTTGATCCACATTGGGCAGAGCCTGAGTTGAGGCCCCCCAGCACGTGCCTGGGGACCAGGCGTTGAGGAGTAGGCCTTTTTTTGAGGGCCCAGAAAGTATTTTGGCAATTGTAGCGAGGTTTTGGAGTTTTATCCACAACCTTTACCTGCCTTTTTTTCTCTCCGAGCATGCCAAAGTTGAGAGAAAACGCCGTTTGGCATGGACGGGAGGAGGTGTGGAGGAGTAGTCCATTTTTGAATGGCAGCGGAAAGATTTTGGCAATTGTAGCGAGGTTCTTCGGACTTTTATCCACAACCTTTACCTGCCTTTTCCTCAGCGAGCATGCCAAAGTTGAGAGAAAACGCCCTTCGCCATTGACGGGACCAGACGTTGACGACTACGTCTTTCTTTTTTTCACGGCGCCTGAACGATTTGGGCAATTCTCCACAGCGCGTTTACTTTTTATCCACAACCTTTACCTGCCTTTTCCTCAGCGAGCATGCCAAAGTTGAGAGGAAAACGCCGTTTGGCATGGACAGGAGCAGGCGTTGACGACCAGGTCTTTTTTTTGGTCTTTTTTTTTCACAGCGCCGGAAGGATTCAGGCAATTCTCCAAAGCCGGTTACTTTTATCCACAACCTTTACTGGACCTTTTTTTTCTTTTTTTCCTTTTTTCTCTCTCCGAGCATGCCAAAGTTGATAGAAAACGCGGTTCGGCATGGACGGGAGCAGGCGTTGAGGAGTAGGCCTTTTTTTGAGGGCCCAGAAAGTATTTTGGCAATTTTTTACTTTTTTATCCACAACCTTTACCTGCCTTTTTTTCTCTCCGAGCATGCCAAAGTTGAGAGAAAACGCCGTTTGGCATGGACGGGAGGAGGTGTGGAGGAGTAGTCCATTTTTGAATGGCAGCGGAAAGATTTTGGCAATTGTAGCGAGGTTCTTCGGACTTTTATCCACAACCTTTACCTGCCTTTTCCTCAGCGAGCATGCCAAAGTTGAGAGAAAACGCCCTTCGCCATTGACGGGACCAGACGTTGACGACTACGTCTTTCTTTTTTTCACGGCGCCTGAACGATTTGGGCAATTCTCCACAGCGCGTTTACTTTTTATCCACAACCTTTACCTGCCTTTTCCTCAGCGAGCATGCCAAAGTTGAGAGGAAAACGCCGTTTGGCATGGACAGGAGCAGGCGTTGACGACCAGGTCTTTTTTTTGGTCTTTTTTTTTCACAGCGCCGGAAGGATTCAGGCAATTCTCCAAAGCCGGTTACTTTTATCCACAACCTTTACTGGACCTTTTTTTTCTTTTTTTCCTTTTTTCTCTCTCCGAGCATGCCAAAGTTGATAGAAAACGCGGTTCGGCATGGACGGGAGCAGGCGTTGAGGAGTAGGCCTTTTTTTGAGGGCCCAGAAAGTATTTTGGCAATTTTTTTACTTTTTTATCCACAACCTTTACCTGCCTTTTTTTCTCTCCGAGCATGCCAAAGTTGAGAGAAAACGCCGTTTGGCATGGACGGGAGGAGGTGTGGAGGAGTAGTCCATTTTTGAATGGCAGCGGAAAGATTTTGGCAATTGTAGCGAGGTTCTTCGGACTTTTATCCACAACCTTTACCTGCCTTTTCCTCAGCGAGCATGCCAAAGTTGAGAGAAAACGCCCTTCGCCATTGACGGGACCAGACGTTGACGACTACGTCTTTCTTTTTTTCACGGCGCCTGAACGATTTGGGCAATTCTCCACAGCGCGTTTACTTTTTATCCACAACCTTTACCTGCCTTTTCCTCAGCGAGCATGCCAAAGTTGAGAGGAAAACGCCGTTTGGCATGGACAGGAGCAGGCGTTGACGACCAGGTCTTTTTTTTGGTCTTTTTTTTTCACAGCGCCGGAAGGATTCAGGCAATTCTCCAAAGCCGGTTACTTTTATCCACAACCTTTACTGGACCTTTTTTTTCTTTTTTTCCTTTTTTCTCTCTCCGAGCATGCCAAAGTTGATAGAAAACGCGGTTCGGCATGGACGGGAGCAGGCGTTGAGGAGTAGGCCTTTTTTTGAGGGCCCAGAAAGTATTTTGGCAATTTTTTTACTTTTTTATCCACAACCTTTACCTGCCTTTTTTTCTCTCCGAGCATGCCAAAGTTGAGAGAAAACGCCGTTTGGCATGGACGGGAGGAGGTGTGGAGGAGTAGTCCATTTTTGAATGGCAGCGGAAAGATTTTGGCAATTGTAGCGAGGTTCTTCGGACTTTTATCCACAACCTTTACCTGCCTTTTCCTCAGCGAGCATGCCAAAGTTGAGAGAAAACGCCCTTCGCCATTGACGGGACCAGACGTTGACGACTACGTCTTTCTTTTTTTCACGGCGCCTGAACGATTTGGGCAATTCTCCACAGCGCGTTTACTTTTTATCCACAACCTTTACCTGCCTTTTCCTCAGCGAGCATGCCAAAGTTGAGAGGAAAACGCCGTTTGGCATGGACAGGAGCAGGCGTTGACGACCAGGTCTTTTTTTTGGTCTTTTTTTTTCACAGCGCCGGAAGGATTCAGGCAATTCTCCAAAGCCGGTTACTTTTATCCACAACCTTTACTGGACCTTTTTTTTTTTTTTTCCTTTTTTCTCTCTCCGAGCATGCCAAAGTTGATAGAAAACGCGGTTCGGCATGGACGGGAGCAGGCGTTGAGGAGTAGGCCTTTTTTTGAGGGCCCAGAAAGTATTTTGGCAATTTTTTTACTTTTTTATCCACAACCTTTACCTGCCTTTTTTTCTCTCCGAGCATGCCAAAGTTGAGAGAAAACGCCGTTTGGCATGGACGGGAGGAGGTGTGGAGGAGTAGTCCATTTTTGAATGGCAGCGGAAAGATTTTGGCAATTGTAGCGAGGTTCTTCGGACTTTTATCCACAACCTTTACCTGCCTTTTCCTCAGCGAGCATGCCAAAGTTGAGAGAAAACGCCCTTCGCCATTGACGGGACCAGACGTTGACGACTACGTCTTTCTTTTTTTCACGGCGCCTGAACGATTTGGGCAATTCTCCACAGCGCGTTTACTTTTTATCCACAACCTTTACCTGCCTTTTCCTCAGCGAGCATGCCAAAGTTGAGAGGAAAACGCCGTTTGGCATGGACAGGAGCAGGCGTTGACGACCAGGTCTTTTTTTTGGTCTTTTTTTTTCACAGCGCCGGAAGGATTCAGGCAATTCTCCAAAGCCGGTTACTTTTATCCACAACCTTTACTGGACCTTTTTTTTCTTTTTTTCCTTTTTTCTCTCTCCGAGCATGCCAAAGTTGATAGAAAACGCGGTTCGGCATGGACGGGAGCAGGCGTTGAGGAGTAGGCCTTTTTTTGAGGGCCCAGAAAGTATTTTGGCAATTTTTTTACTTTTTTATCCACAACCTTTACCTGCCTTTTTTTCTCTCCGAGCATGCCAAAGTTGAGAGAAAACGCCGTTTGGCATGGACGGGAGGAGGTGTGGAGGAGTAGTCCATTTTTGAATGGCAGCGGAAAGATTTTGGCAATTGTAGCGAGGTTCTTCGGACTTTTATCCACAACCTTTACCTGCCTTTTCCTCAGCGAGCATGCCAAAGTTGAGAGAAAACGCCCTTCGCCATTGACGGGACCAGACGTTGACGACTACGTCTTTCTTTTTTTCACGGCGCCTGAACGATTTGGGCAATTCTCCACAGCGCGTTTACTTTTTATCCACAACCTTTACCTGCCTTTTCCTCAGCGAGCATGCCAAAGTTGAGAGGAAAACGCCGTTTGGCATGGACAGGAGCAGGCGTTGACGACCAGGTCTTTTTTTTGGTCTTTTTTTTTCACAGCGCCGGAAGGATTCAGGCAATTCTCCAAAGCCGGTTACTTTTATCCACAACCTTTACTGGACCTTTTTTTTCTTTTTTTCCTTTTTTCTCTCTCCGAGCATGCCAAAGTTGATAGAAAACGCGGTTCGGCATGGACGGGAGCAGGCGTTGAGGAGTAGGCCTTTTTTTGAGGGCCCAGAAAGTATTTTGGCAATTTTTTACTTTTTTATCCACAACCTTTACCTGCCTTTTTTTCTCTCCGAGCATGCCAAAGTTGAGAGAAAACGCCGTTTGGCATGGACGGGAGGAGGTGTGGAGGAGTAGTCCATTTTTGAATGGCAGCGGAAAGATTTTGGCAATTGTAGCGAGGTTCTTCGGACTTTTATCCACAACCTTTACCTGCCTTTTCCTCAGCGAGCATGCCAAAGTTGAGAGAAAACGCCCTTCGCCATTGACGGGACCAGACGTTGACGACTACGTCTTTCTTTTTTTCACGGCGCCTGAACGATTTGGGCAATTCTCCACAGCGCGTTTACTTTTTATCCACAACCTTTACCTGCCTTTTCCTCAGCGAGCATGCCAAAGTTGAGAGGAAAACGCCGTTTGGCATGGACAGGAGCAGGCGTTGACGACC
>NW_027468424.1:35000-36285 GCF_041734735.1 Babylonia areolata
AATTTGGATCATCTAAGGAACCTCGACTGATTTAATGAGCCATTCGCGGTTTCACCGTACGAGGGTGTGAACTTAGACATGCATGGCTTAATCTTTGAGACAAGCATATGACTACTGGCAGGATCAACCAGAATGCAACCCGTATTCTGCGTGCCCCCGGGAGACGGTTGCAGCGCCAGTTGGGACCGCTGCTCACAGAAACGAGGGCTGAGCTCTTTCCGTGGGCGGTCCGCGGCAGCACTATCAACTGAAACCACCGGACAACAGATTCAGGGCCTGAGAGTGCAACGAATCCATCGGTCTCGGCGGGAGGCGCGCCAAGAAGAAGAAGGAGGAGGAGGAGACCAGACCGGACCGGACCGGACCCCACCCTTTCTTCCTCCTCGACACCGTCTCCCGCCCGTTTCCACGTGCCGGACGACGCCCGGTTAGAGACGGGCGCGCCCTTGACGAGATGAAGCAGGCGTTACGCTTTGGGACGCCGAAGGGGCTGGGGAGCACCAACGACCGTCAGTGAGGGAGGAGAGAAAACGCTTCTCTCGACCCGTCGTCAGCGAACGCACCGAACCTTCTACGGACCGTGAGACGCCGGCCGACAAGCCGAGCCCCGGCAAAGGAAGCCCGGCGAGGCGGCCGTGCGCGTTCACACTTGGACGCGCAGGCGGGAAGCTCGGCAGCCGGGCGGGTAGCCTGCGGGGAGCTGGTGGGCTCCCGAGACTCCCGTCCCCCGACTCGGGCCTCGCACGCCGAGCGGTCGCTAGCTTGCCAGTGCAAAAGACAGAAGCGCGGGGGCAGTAAAGCCAGGCGGACGGGTCGACCGTTGCCGGCTGTGCGCCGACCGGAGCGATCCGCCACGCCACGCCGCGTCCCCCACAACCAGGGTGTCGCATAAGGCGCTGCGAAGGTGGACCTTGATCCACATTGGGCAGAGCCTGAGTTGAGGCCCCCCAGCACGTGCCTGGGGACCAGGCGTTGAGGAGTAGGCCTTTTTTTGAGGGCCCAGAAAGTATTTTGGCAATTGTAGCGAGGTTTTGGAGTTTTATCCACAACCTTTACCTGCCTTTTTTTCTCTCCGAGCATGCCAAAGTTGAGAGAAAACGCCGTTTGGCATGGACGGGAGGAGGTGTGGAGGAGTAGTCCATTTTTGAATGGCAGCGGAAAGATTTTGGCAATTGTAGCGAGGTTCTTCGGACTTTTATCCACAACCTTTACCTGCCTTTTCCTCAGCGAGCATGCCAAAGTTGAGAGAAAACGCCCTTCGCCATTGACGGGACCAGACGTTGAC
>NW_027468425.1:0-5000 GCF_041734735.1 Babylonia areolata
TATTTTTATTTCCCCCCCCTCCCTGAAAGGCTGTGGATAAAAGCATGCCCGTAAACTTGTTAAGGGAGGGCTGTGGATGATGTTGGAAGAAAAGTTAAGGTTGTGGATAAAAACGTTTGAGGTGGATTCTGTCTGGGCGAGAAGGTAGGTAGGCAGGCAGGCAGGCAGGCAGGCAGGCAGGCAAAGGGCGTTTTATGTCCCGTCAATGGCGAAGGGCGTTTTCTCTCAACTTTGGCATGCTCGCTGAGGAAAAGGCAGGTAAAGGTTGTGGATAAAAAGTAAACGCGCTGTGGAGAATTGCCCAAATCGTTCAGGCGCCGTGAAAAAAAGAAAGACGTAGTCGTCAACGTCTGGTCCCGTCAATGGCGAAGGGCGTTTTCTCTCAACTTTGGCATGCTCGCTGAGGAAAAGGCAGGTAAAGGTTGTGGATAAAAGTCCGAAGAACCTCGCTACAATTGCCAAAATCTTTCCGCTGCCATTCAAAAATGGACTACTCCTCCACACCTCCTCCCGTCCATGCCAAACGGCGTTTTCTCTCAACTTTGGCATGCTCGGAGAGAAAAAAAGGCAGGTAAAGGTTGTGGATAAAAAAGTAAAAAATTGCCAAAATACTTTCTGGGCCCTCAAAAAAAGGCCTACTCCTCAACGCCTGCTCCCGTCCATGCCGAACCGCGTTTTCTATCAACTTTGGCATGCTCGGAGAGAGAAAAAAGGAAAAAAAGAAAAAAAAGGTCCAGTAAAGGTTGTGGATAAAAGTAACCGGCTTTGGAGAATTGCCTGAATCCTTCCGGCGCTGTGAAAAAAAAAGACCAAAAAAAAGACCTGGTCGTCAACGCCTGCTCCTGTCCATGCCAAACGGCGTTTTCCTCTCAACTTTGGCATGCTCGCTGAGGAAAAGGCAGGTAAAGGTTGTGGATAAAAAGTAAACGCGCTGTGGAGAATTGCCCAAATCGTTCAGGCGCCGTGAAAAAAAGAAAGACGTAGTCGTCAACGTCTGGTCCCGTCAATGGCGAAGGGCGTTTTCTCTCAACTTTGGCATGCTCGCTGAGGAAAAGGCAGGTAAAGGTTGTGGATAAAAGTCCGAAGAACCTCGCTACAATTGCCAAAATCTTTCCGCTGCCATTCAAAAATGGACTACTCCTCCACACCTCCTCCCGTCCATGCCAAACGGCGTTTTCTCTCAACTTTGGCATGCTCGGAGAGAAAAAAAGGCAGGTAAAGGTTGTGGATAAAAAAGTAAAAAATTGCCAAAATACTTTCTGGGCCCTCAAAAAAAGGCCTACTCCTCAACGCCTGCTCCCGTCCATGCCGAACCGCGTTTTCTATCAACTTTGGCATGCTCGGAGAGAGAAAAAAGGAAAAAAAGAAAAAAAAGGTCCAGTAAAGGTTGTGGATAAAAGTAACCGGCTTTGGAGAATTGCCTGAATCCTTCCGGCGCTGTGAAAAAAAAAGACCAAAAAAAAGACCTGGTCGTCAACGCCTGCTCCTGTCCATGCCAAACGGCGTTTTCCTCTCAACTTTGGCATGCTCGCTGAGGAAAAGGCAGGTAAAGGTTGTGGATAAAAAGTAAACGCGCTGTGGAGAATTGCCCAAATCGTTCAGGCGCCGTGAAAAAAAGAAAGACGTAGTCGTCAACGTCTGGTCCCGTCAATGGCGAAGGGCGTTTTCTCTCAACTTTGGCATGCTCGCTGAGGAAAAGGCAGGTAAAGGTTGTGGATAAAAGTCCGAAGAACCTCGCTACAATTGCCAAAATCTTTCCGCTGCCATTCAAAAATGGACTACTCCTCCACACCTCCTCCCGTCCATGCCAAACGGCGTTTTCTCTCAACTTTGGCATGCTCGGAGAGAAAAAAAGGCAGGTAAAGGTTGTGGATAAAAAAGTAAAAAATTGCCAAAATACTTTCTGGGCCCTCAAAAAAAGGCCTACTCCTCAACGCCTGCTCCCGTCCATGCCGAACCGCGTTTTCTATCAACTTTGGCATGCTCGGAGAGAGAAAAAAGGAAAAAAAGAAAAAAAAGGTCCAGTAAAGGTTGTGGATAAAAGTAACCGGCTTTGGAGAATTGCCTGAATCCTTCCGGCGCTGTGAAAAAAAAAGACCAAAAAAAAGACCTGGTCGTCAACGCCTGCTCCTGTCCATGCCAAACGGCGTTTTCCTCTCAACTTTGGCATGCTCGCTGAGGAAAAGGCAGGTAAAGGTTGTGGATAAAAAGTAAACGCGCTGTGGAGAATTGCCCAAATCGTTCAGGCGCCGTGAAAAAAAGAAAGACGTAGTCGTCAACGTCTGGTCCCGTCAATGGCGAAGGGCGTTTTCTCTCAACTTTGGCATGCTCGCTGAGGAAAAGGCAGGTAAAGGTTGTGGATAAAAGTCCGAAGAACCTCGCTACAATTGCCAAAATCTTTCCGCTGCCATTCAAAAATGGACTACTCCTCCACACCTCCTCCCGTCCATGCCAAACGGCGTTTTCTCTCAACTTTGGCATGCTCGGAGAGAAAAAAAGGCAGGTAAAGGTTGTGGATAAAAAAGTAAAAAATTGCCAAAATACTTTCTGGGCCCTCAAAAAAAGGCCTACTCCTCAACGCCTGCTCCCGTCCATGCCGAACCGCGTTTTCTATCAACTTTGGCATGCTCGGAGAGAGAAAAAAGGAAAAAAAGAAAAAAAAGGTCCAGTAAAGGTTGTGGATAAAAGTAACCGGCTTTGGAGAATTGCCTGAATCCTTCCGGCGCTGTGAAAAAAAAAGACCAAAAAAAAGACCTGGTCGTCAACGCCTGCTCCTGTCCATGCCAAACGGCGTTTTCCTCTCAACTTTGGCATGCTCGCTGAGGAAAAGGCAGGTAAAGGTTGTGGATAAAAAGTAAACGCGCTGTGGAGAATTGCCCAAATCGTTCAGGCGCCGTGAAAAAAAGAAAGACGTAGTCGTCAACGTCTGGTCCCGTCAATGGCGAAGGGCGTTTTCTCTCAACTTTGGCATGCTCGCTGAGGAAAAGGCAGGTAAAGGTTGTGGATAAAAGTCCGAAGAACCTCGCTACAATTGCCAAAATCTTTCCGCTGCCATTCAAAAATGGACTACTCCTCCACACCTCCTCCCGTCCATGCCAAACGGCGTTTTCTCTCAACTTTGGCATGCTCGGAGAGAAAAAAAGGCAGGTAAAGGTTGTGGATAAAAAAGTAAAAAATTGCCAAAATACTTTCTGGGCCCTCAAAAAAAGGCCTACTCCTCAACGCCTGCTCCCGTCCATGCCGAACCGCGTTTTCTATCAACTTTGGCATGCTCGGAGAGAGAAAAAAGGAAAAAAAGAAAAAAAAGGTCCAGTAAAGGTTGTGGATAAAAGTAACCGGCTTTGGAGAATTGCCTGAATCCTTCCGGCGCTGTGAAAAAAAAAGACCAAAAAAAAGACCTGGTCGTCAACGCCTGCTCCTGTCCATGCCAAACGGCGTTTTCCTCTCAACTTTGGCATGCTCGCTGAGGAAAAGGCAGGTAAAGGTTGTGGATAAAAAGTAAACGCGCTGTGGAGAATTGCCCAAATCGTTCAGGCGCCGTGAAAAAAAAGAAAGACGTAGTCGTCAACGTCTGGTCCCGTCAATGGCGAAGGGCGTTTTCTCTCAACTTTGGCATGCTCGCTGAGGAAAAGGCAGGTAAAGGTTGTGGATAAAAGTCCGAAGAACCTCGCTACAATTGCCAAAATCTTTCCGCTGCCATTCAAAAATGGACTACTCCTCCACACCTCCTCCCGTCCATGCCAAACGGCGTTTTCTCTCAACTTTGGCATGCTCGGAGAGAAAAAAAGGCAGGTAAAGGTTGTGGATAAAAAAGTAAAAAATTGCCAAAATACTTTCTGGGCCCTCAAAAAAAGGCCTACTCCTCAACGCCTGCTCCCGTCCATGCCGAACCGCGTTTTCTATCAACTTTGGCATGCTCGGAGAGAGAAAAAAGGAAAAAAAGAAAAAAAAGGTCCAGTAAAGGTTGTGGATAAAAGTAACCGGCTTTGGAGAATTGCCTGAATCCTTCCGGCGCTGTGAAAAAAAAAGACCAAAAAAAAGACCTGGTCGTCAACGCCTGCTCCTGTCCATGCCAAACGGCGTTTTCCTCTCAACTTTGGCATGCTCGCTGAGGAAAAGGCAGGTAAAGGTTGTGGATAAAAAGTAAACGCGCTGTGGAGAATTGCCCAAATCGTTCAGGCGCCGTGAAAAAAAGAAAGACGTAGTCGTCAACGTCTGGTCCCGTCAATGGCGAAGGGCGTTTTCTCTCAACTTTGGCATGCTCGCTGAGGAAAAGGCAGGTAAAGGTTGTGGATAAAAGTCCGAAGAACCTCGCTACAATTGCCAAAATCTTTCCGCTGCCATTCAAAAATGGACTACTCCTCCACACCTCCTCCCGTCCATGCCAAACGGCGTTTTCTCTCAACTTTGGCATGCTCGGAGAGAAAAAAAGGCAGGTAAAGGTTGTGGATAAAAAAGTAAAAAATTGCCAAAATACTTTCTGGGCCCTCAAAAAAAGGCCTACTCCTCAACGCCTGCTCCCGTCCATGCCGAACCGCGTTTTCTATCAACTTTGGCATGCTCGGAGAGAGAAAAAAGGAAAAAAAGAAAAAAAAGGTAACCGGTGGAGAATTGGTTGCTGTGAAAAAAAAAGACCAAAAAAAAGACCTGGTCGTCAACGCCTGCTTGTCCAAAATCCTCTCAACTTTGGCATGCTCCTGAGGAAAAGGCAGGTAAAATAAAAAGGCGCTGTGGAGAATTGCCCAAATCGTTCAGGCGCCGTGCGTCCCGTCCCCATGGCGAAGGGCGTTTTCTCTCAACTTTGGCATGCTCGGAAGAGAGAAAAAACCTCCTCCCGTCCATGAAAAAAAGAGAAAAAAAGGCAGGTAAAGGTTGTGGATAAAACTCCAAAACCTCGCTACAATTGCCAAAATACTTTCTGGGCCCTCAAAAAAAGGCCTACTCCTCAACGCCTGGTCCCCAGGCACGTGCTGGGGGCCTCAACTCAGGCTCTGCCCAAT
>NW_027468425.1:25000-30000 GCF_041734735.1 Babylonia areolata
GAGAATTGCCCAAATCGTTCAGGCGCCGTGAAAAAAAGAAAGACGTAGTCGTCAACGTCTGGTCCCGTCAATGGCGAAGGGCGTTTTCTCTCAACTTTGGCATGCTCGCTGAGGAAAAGGCAGGTAAAGGTTGTGGATAAAAGTCCGAAGAACCTCGCTACAATTGCCAAAATCTTTCCGCTGCCATTCAAAAATGGACTACTCCTCCACACCTCCTCCCGTCCATGCCAAACGGCGTTTTCTCTCAACTTTGGCATGCTCGGAGAGAAAAAAAGGCAGGTAAAGGTTGTGGATAAAAAAGTAAAAAATTGCCAAAATACTTTCTGGGCCCTCAAAAAAAGGCCTACTCCTCAACGCCTGCTCCCGTCCATGCCGAACCGCGTTTTCTATCAACTTTGGCATGCTCGGAGAGAGAAAAAAGGAAAAAAAGAAAAAAAAGGTCCAGTAAAGGTTGTGGATAAAAGTAACCGGCTTTGGAGAATTGCCTGAATCCTTCCGGCGCTGTGAAAAAAAAAGACCAAAAAAAAGACCTGGTCGTCAACGCCTGCTCCTGTCCATGCCAAACGGCGTTTTCCTCTCAACTTTGGCATGCTCGCTGAGGAAAAGGCAGGTAAAGGTTGTGGATAAAAAGTAAACGCGCTGTGGAGAATTGCCCAAATCGTTCAGGCGCCGTGAAAAAAAGAAAGACGTAGTCGTCAACGTCTGGTCCCGTCAATGGCGAAGGGCGTTTTCTCTCAACTTTGGCATGCTCGCTGAGGAAAAGGCAGGTAAAGGTTGTGGATAAAAGTCCGAAGAACCTCGCTACAATTGCCAAAATCTTTCCGCTGCCATTCAAAAATGGACTACTCCTCCACACCTCCTCCCGTCCATGCCAAACGGCGTTTTCTCTCAACTTTGGCATGCTCGGAGAGAAAAAAAGGCAGGTAAAGGTTGTGGATAAAAAAGTAAAAAATTGCCAAAATACTTTCTGGGCCCTCAAAAAAAGGCCTACTCCTCAACGCCTGCTCCCGTCCATGCCGAACCGCGTTTTCTATCAACTTTGGCATGCTCGGAGAGAGAAAAAAGGAAAAAAAGAAAAAAAAGGTCCAGTAAAGGTTGTGGATAAAAGTAACCGGCTTTGGAGAATTGCCTGAATCCTTCCGGCGCTGTGAAAAAAAAAGACCAAAAAAAAGACCTGGTCGTCAACGCCTGCTCCTGTCCATGCCAAACGGCGTTTTCCTCTCAACTTTGGCATGCTCGCTGAGGAAAAGGCAGGTAAAGGTTGTGGATAAAAAGTAAACGCGCTGTGGAGAATTGCCCAAATCGTTCAGGCGCCGTGAAAAAAAGAAAGACGTAGTCGTCAACGTCTGGTCCCGTCAATGGCGAAGGGCGTTTTCTCTCAACTTTGGCATGCTCGCTGAGGAAAAGGCAGGTAAAGGTTGTGGATAAAAGTCCGAAGAACCTCGCTACAATTGCCAAAATCTTTCCGCTGCCATTCAAAAATGGACTACTCCTCCACACCTCCTCCCGTCCATGCCAAACGGCGTTTTCTCTCAACTTTGGCATGCTCGGAGAGAAAAAAAGGCAGGTAAAGGTTGTGGATAAAAAAGTAAAAAATTGCCAAAATACTTTCTGGGCCCTCAAAAAAAGGCCTACTCCTCAACGCCTGCTCCCGTCCATGCCGAACCGCGTTTTCTATCAACTTTGGCATGCTCGGAGAGAGAAAAAAGGAAAAAAAGAAAAAAAAGGTCCAGTAAAGGTTGTGGATAAAAGTAACCGGCTTTGGAGAATTGCCTGAATCCTTCCGGCGCTGTGAAAAAAAAAGACCAAAAAAAAGACCTGGTCGTCAACGCCTGCTCCTGTCCATGCCAAACGGCGTTTTCCTCTCAACTTTGGCATGCTCGCTGAGGAAAAGGCAGGTAAAGGTTGTGGATAAAAAGTAAACGCGCTGTGGAGAATTGCCCAAATCGTTCAGGCGCCGTGAAAAAAAGAAAGACGTAGTCGTCAACGTCTGGTCCCGTCAATGGCGAAGGGCGTTTTCTCTCAACTTTGGCATGCTCGCTGAGGAAAAGGCAGGTAAAGGTTGTGGATAAAAGTCCGAAGAACCTCGCTACAATTGCCAAAATCTTTCCGCTGCCATTCAAAAATGGACTACTCCTCCACACCTCCTCCCGTCCATGCCAAACGGCGTTTTCTCTCAACTTTGGCATGCTCGGAGAGAAAAAAAGGCAGGTAAAGGTTGTGGATAAAAAAGTAAAAAATTGCCAAAATACTTTCTGGGCCCTCAAAAAAAGGCCTACTCCTCAACGCCTGCTCCCGTCCATGCCGAACCGCGTTTTCTATCAACTTTGGCATGCTCGGAGAGAGAAAAAAGGAAAAAAAGAAAAAAAAGGTCCAGTAAAGGTTGTGGATAAAAGTAACCGGCTTTGGAGAATTGCCTGAATCCTTCCGGCGCTGTGAAAAAAAAAGACCAAAAAAAAGACCTGGTCGTCAACGCCTGCTCCTGTCCATGCCAAACGGCGTTTTCCTCTCAACTTTGGCATGCTCGCTGAGGAAAAGGCAGGTAAAGGTTGTGGATAAAAAGTAAACGCGCTGTGGAGAATTGCCCAAATCGTTCAGGCGCCGTGAAAAAAAGAAAGACGTAGTCGTCAACGTCTGGTCCCGTCAATGGCGAAGGGCGTTTTCTCTCAACTTTGGCATGCTCGCTGAGGAAAAGGCAGGTAAAGGTTGTGGATAAAAGTCCGAAGAACCTCGCTACAATTGCCAAAATCTTTCCGCTGCCATTCAAAAATGGACTACTCCTCCACACCTCCTCCCGTCCATGCCAAACGGCGTTTTCTCTCAACTTTGGCATGCTCGGAGAGAAAAAAAGGCAGGTAAAGGTTGTGGATAAAAAAGTAAAAAATTGCCAAAATACTTTCTGGGCCCTCAAAAAAAGGCCTACTCCTCAACGCCTGCTCCCGTCCATGCCGAACCGCGTTTTCTATCAACTTTGGCATGCTCGGAGAGAGAAAAAAGGAAAAAAAGAAAAAAAAGGTCCAGTAAAGGTTGTGGATAAAAGTAACCGGCTTTGGAGAATTGCCTGAATCCTTCCGGCGCTGTGAAAAAAAAAGACCAAAAAAAAGACCTGGTCGTCAACGCCTGCTCCTGTCCATGCCAAACGGCGTTTTCCTCTCAACTTTGGCATGCTCGCTGAGGAAAAGGCAGGTAAAGGTTGTGGATAAAAAGTAAACGCGCTGTGGAGAATTGCCCAAATCGTTCAGGCGCCGTGAAAAAAAGAAAGACGTAGTCGTCAACGTCTGGTCCCGTCAATGGCGAAGGGCGTTTTCTCTCAACTTTGGCATGCTCGCTGAGGAAAAGGCAGGTAAAGGTTGTGGATAAAAGTCCGAAGAACCTCGCTACAATTGCCAAAATCTTTCCGCTGCCATTCAAAAATGGACTACTCCTCCACACCTCCTCCCGTCCATGCCAAACGGCGTTTTCTCTCAACTTTGGCATGCTCGGAGAGAAAAAAAGGCAGGTAAAGGTTGTGGATAAAAAAGTAAAAAATTGCCAAAATACTTTCTGGGCCCTCAAAAAAAGGCCTACTCCTCAACGCCTGCTCCCGTCCATGCCGAACCGCGTTTTCTATCAACTTTGGCATGCTCGGAGAGAGAAAAAAGGAAAAAAAGAAAAAAAAGGTCCAGTAAAGGTTGTGGATAAAAGTAACCGGCTTTGGAGAATTGCCTGAATCCTTCCGGCGCTGTGAAAAAAAAAGACCAAAAAAAAGACCTGGTCGTCAACGCCTGCTCCTGTCCATGCCAAACGGCGTTTTCCTCTCAACTTTGGCATGCTCGCTGAGGAAAAGGCAGGTAAAGGTTGTGGATAAAAAGTAAACGCGCTGTGGAGAATTGCCCAAATCGTTCAGGCGCCGTGAAAAAAAGAAAGACGTAGTCGTCAACGTCTGGTCCCGTCAATGGCGAAGGGCGTTTTCTCTCAACTTTGGCATGCTCGCTGAGGAAAAGGCAGGTAAAGGTTGTGGATAAAAGTCCGAAGAACCTCGCTACAATTGCCAAAATCTTTCCGCTGCCATTCAAAAATGGACTACTCCTCCACACCTCCTCCCGTCCATGCCAAACGGCGTTTTCTCTCAACTTTGGCATGCTCGGAGAGAAAAAAAGGCAGGTAAAGGTTGTGGATAAAAAAGTAAAAAATTGCCAAAATACTTTCTGGGCCCTCAAAAAAAGGCCTACTCCTCAACGCCTGCTCCCGTCCATGCCGAACCGCGTTTTCTATCAACTTTGGCATGCTCGGAGAGAGAAAAAAGGAAAAAAAGAAAAAAAGGCAGGTAAAGGTTGTGGATAAAACTCCAAAACCTCGCTACAATTGCCAAAATACTTTCTGGGCCCTCAAAAAAAGGCCTACTCCTCAACGTCTGGTCCCCAGGCACGTGCTGGGGGGCCTCAACTCAGGCTCTGCCCAATGTGGATCAAGGTCCACCTTCGCAGCGCCTTATGCGACACCCTGGTTGTGGGGGACGCGGCGTGGCGTGGCGGATCGCTCCGGTCGGCGCACAGCCGGCAACGGTCGACCCGTCCGCCTGGCTTTACTGCCCCCGCGCTTCTGTCTTTTGCACTGGCAAGCTAGCGACCGCTCGGCGTGCGAGGCCCGAGTCGGGGGACGGGAGTCTCGGGAGCCCACCAGCTCCCCGCAGGCTACCCGCCCGGCTGCCGAGCTTCCCGCCTGCGCGTCCAAGTGTGAACGCGCACGGCCGCCTCGCCGGGCTTCCTTTGCCGGGGCTCGGCTTGTCGGCCGGCGTCTCACGGTCCGTAGAAGGTTCGGTGCGTTCGCTGACGACGGGTCGAGAGAAGCGTTTTCTCTCCTCCCTCACTGACGGTCGTTGGTGCTCCCCAGCCCCTTCGGCGTCCCAAAGCGTAACGCCTGCTTCATCTCGTCAAGGGCGCGCCCGTCTCTAACCGGGCGTCGTCCGGCACGTGGAAACGGGCGGGAGACGGTGTCGAGGAGGAAGAAAGGGTGGGGTC
>NW_027468426.1:5000-7500 GCF_041734735.1 Babylonia areolata
CCCGTGCCAGGAGTGGGTAAGTTGCGCGCCTGCTGCCTTCCTTGGATGTGGTAGCCGTTTCTCATGCTCCCTCTCCGGAATCGAACCCTGATTCCCCGCTACCCGTTGCTAACATGGTAGGCAGATCACGTACCATCGTCATTTGATAGGGCAGACATTTGAAAGATGCGTCGCCGGCTCGAGGCCATGCGATCGGCACAAAGTTATCCAGAGTCACCAAAGGACGGGCAGAACCCGACTGGCTTTGAACTAATAAAAGCGCTCTTTCCCCGAGGGGTCGGAGCTGGTCGGCATGTATTAGCTCTAGAATTACCACAGTTATCCAAGTAAATTTGGATCATCTAAGGAACCTCGACTGATTTAATGAGCCATTCGCGGTTTCACCGTACGAGGGTGTGAACTTAGACATGCATGGCTTAATCTTTGAGACAAGCATATGACTACTGGCAGGATCAACCAGAATGCAACCCGTATTCTGCGTGCCCCCGGGAGACGGTTGCAGCGCCAGTTGGGACCGCTGCTCACAGAAACGAGGGCTGAGCTCTTTCCGTGGGCGGTCCGCGGCAGCACTATCAACTGAAACCACCGGACAACAGATTCAGGGCCTGAGAGTGCAACGAATCCATCGGTCTCGGCGGGAGGCGCGCCAAGAAGAAGAAGGAGGAGGAGGAGACCAGACCGGACCGGACCGGACCCCACCCTTTCTTCCTCCTCGACACCGTCTCCCGCCCGTTTCCACGTGCCGGACGACGCCCGGTTAGAGACGGGCGCGCCCTTGACGAGATGAAGCAGGCGTTACGCTTTGGGACGCCGAAGGGGCTGGGGAGCACCAACGACCGTCAGTGAGGGAGGAGAGAAAACGCTTCTCTCGACCCGTCGTCAGCGAACGCACCGAACCTTCTACGGACCGTGAGACGCCGGCCGACAAGCCGAGCCCCGGCAAAGGAAGCCCGGCGAGGCGGCCGTGCGCGTTCACACTTGGACGCGCAGGCGGGAAGCTCGGCAGCCGGGCGGGTAGCCTGCGGGGAGCTGGTGGGCTCCCGAGACTCCCGTCCCCCGACTCGGGCCTCGCACGCCGAGCGGTCGCTAGCTTGCCAGTGCAAAAGACAGAAGCGCGGGGGCAGTAAAGCCAGGCGGACGGGTCGACCGTTGCCGGCTGTGCGCCGACCGGAGCGATCCGCCACGCCACGCCGCGTCCCCCACAACCAGGGTGTCGCATAAGGCGCTGCGAAGGTGGACCTTGATCCACATTGGGCAGAGCCTGAGTTGAGGCCCCCCAGCACGTGCCTGGGGACCAGACGTTGAGGAGTAGGCCTTTTTTTGAGGGCCCAGAAAGTATTTTGGCAATTGTAGCGAGGTTTTGGAGTTTTATCCACAACCTTTACCTGCCTTTTTTTCTTTTTTTCCTTTTTTCTCTCTCCGAGCATGCCAAAGTTGATAGAAAACGCGGTTCGGCATGGACGGGAGCAGGCGTTGAGGAGTAGGCCTTTTTTTGAGGGCCCAGAAAGTATTTTGGCAATTTTTTACTTTTTTATCCACAACCTTTACCTGCCTTTTTTTCTCTCCGAGCATGCCAAAGTTGAGAGAAAACGCCGTTTGGCATGGACGGGAGGAGGTGTGGAGGAGTAGTCCATTTTTGAATGGCAGCGGAAAGATTTTGGCAATTGTAGCGAGGTTCTTCGGACTTTTATCCACAACCTTTACCTGCCTTTTCCTCAGCGAGCATGCCAAAGTTGAGAGAAAACGCCCTTCGCCATTGACGGGACCAGACGTTGACGACTACGTCTTTCTTTTTTTCACGGCGCCTGAACGATTTGGGCAATTCTCCACAGCGCGTTTACTTTTTATCCACAACCTTTACCTGCCTTTTCCTCAGCGAGCATGCCAAAGTTGAGAGGAAAACGCCGTTTGGCATGGACAGGAGCAGGCGTTGACGACCAGGTCTTTTTTTTGGTCTTTTTTTTTCACAGCGCCGGAAGGATTCAGGCAATTCTCCAAAGCCGGTTACTTTTATCCACAACCTTTACTGGACCTTTTTTTTCTTTTTTTCCTTTTTTCTCTCTCCGAGCATGCCAAAGTTGATAGAAAACGCGGTTCGGCATGGACGGGAGCAGGCGTTGAGGAGTAGGCCTTTTTTTGAGGGCCCAGAAAGTATTTTGGCAATTTTTTTACTTTTTTATCCACAACCTTTACCTGCCTTTTTTTCTCTCCGAGCATGCCAAAGTTGAGAGAAAACGCCGTTTGGCATGGACGGGAGGAGGTGTGGAGGAGTAGTCCATTTTTGAATGGCAGCGGAAAGATTTTGGCAATTGTAGCGAGGTTCTTCGGACTTTTATCCACAACCTTTACCTGCCTTTTCCTCAGCGAGCATGCCAAAGTTGAGAGAAAACGCCCTTCGCCATTGACGGGACCAGACGTTGACGACTACGTCTTTCTTTTTTTCACGGCGCCTGAACGATTTGGGCAATTCTCCACAGCGCGTTTACTTTTTATCCACAAC
>NW_027468426.1:17500-25000 GCF_041734735.1 Babylonia areolata
AGGAGCAGGCGTTGACGACCAGGTCTTTTTTTTGGTCTTTTTTTTTGCGCCGGAGGATTCAGGCAATTCTCCAAAGCCGTTTTTTATCCACAACCTTTACTGCCTTTTTTTTCTTTTTTTCCTTTTTTCTCTCTCCGAGCATGCCAAAGTTGATAGAAAACGCGGTTCGGCATGGACGGGAGCAGGCGTTGAGGAGTAGGCCTTTTTTTGAGGGCCCAGAAAGTATTTTGGCAATTTTTTACTTTTTTATCCACAACCTTTACCTGCCTTTTTTTCTCTCCGAGCATGCCAAAGTTGAGAGAAAACGCCGTTTGGCATGGACGGGAGGAGGTGTGGAGGAGTAGTCCATTTTTGAATGGCAGCGGAAAGATTTTGGCAATTGTAGCGAGGTTCTTCGGACTTTTATCCACAACCTTTACCTGCCTTTTCCTCAGCGAGCATGCCAAAGTTGAGAGAAAACGCCCTTCGCCATTGACGGGACCAGACGTTGACGACTACGTCTTTCTTTTTTTCACGGCGCCTGAACGATTTGGGCAATTCTCCACAGCGCGTTTACTTTTTATCCACAACCTTTACCTGCCTTTTCCTCAGCGAGCATGCCAAAGTTGAGAGGAAAACGCCGTTTGGCATGGACAGGAGCAGGCGTTGACGACCAGGTCTTTTTTTTGGTCTTTTTTTTTCACAGCGCCGGAAGGATTCAGGCAATTCTCCAAAGCCGGTTACTTTTATCCACAACCTTTACTGGACCTTTTTTTTCTTTTTTTCCTTTTTTCTCTCTCCGAGCATGCCAAAGTTGATAGAAAACGCGGTTCGGCATGGACGGGAGCAGGCGTTGAGGAGTAGGCCTTTTTTTGAGGGCCCAGAAAGTATTTTGGCAATTTTTTACTTTTTTATCCACAACCTTTACCTGCCTTTTTTTCTCTCCGAGCATGCCAAAGTTGAGAGAAAACGCCGTTTGGCATGGACGGGAGGAGGTGTGGAGGAGTAGTCCATTTTTGAATGGCAGCGGAAAGATTTTGGCAATTGTAGCGAGGTTCTTCGGACTTTTATCCACAACCTTTACCTGCCTTTTCCTCAGCGAGCATGCCAAAGTTGAGAGAAAACGCCCTTCGCCATTGACGGGACCAGACGTTGACGACTACGTCTTTCTTTTTTTCACGGCGCCTGAACGATTTGGGCAATTCTCCACAGCGCGTTTACTTTTTATCCACAACCTTTACCTGCCTTTTCCTCAGCGAGCATGCCAAAGTTGAGAGGAAAACGCCGTTTGGCATGGACAGGAGCAGGCGTTGACGACCAGGTCTTTTTTTTGGTCTTTTTTTTTCACAGCGCCGGAAGGATTCAGGCAATTCTCCAAAGCCGGTTACTTTTATCCACAACCTTTACTGGACCTTTTTTTTCTTTTTTTCCTTTTTTCTCTCTCCGAGCATGCCAAAGTTGATAGAAAACGCGGTTCGGCATGGACGGGAGCAGGCGTTGAGGAGTAGGCCTTTTTTTGAGGGCCCAGAAAGTATTTTGGCAATTTTTTACTTTTTTATCCACAACCTTTACCTGCCTTTTTTTCTCTCCGAGCATGCCAAAGTTGAGAGAAAACGCCGTTTGGCATGGACGGGAGGAGGTGTGGAGGAGTAGTCCATTTTTGAATGGCAGCGGAAAGATTTTGGCAATTGTAGCGAGGTTCTTCGGACTTTTATCCACAACCTTTACCTGCCTTTTCCTCAGCGAGCATGCCAAAGTTGAGAGAAAACGCCCTTCGCCATTGACGGGACCAGACGTTGACGACTACGTCTTTCTTTTTTTCACGGCGCCTGAACGATTTGGGCAATTCTCCACAGCGCGTTTACTTTTTATCCACAACCTTTACCTGCCTTTTCCTCAGCGAGCATGCCAAAGTTGAGAGGAAAACGCCGTTTGGCATGGACAGGAGCAGGCGTTGACGACCAGGTCTTTTTTTTGGTCTTTTTTTTTCACAGCGCCGGAAGGATTCAGGCAATTCTCCAAAGCCGGTTACTTTTATCCACAACCTTTACTGGACCTTTTTTTTCTTTTTTTCCTTTTTTCTCTCTCCGAGCATGCCAAAGTTGATAGAAAACGCGGTTCGGCATGGACGGGAGCAGGCGTTGAGGAGTAGGCCTTTTTTTGAGGGCCCAGAAAGTATTTTGGCAATTTTTTACTTTTTTATCCACAACCTTTACCTGCCTTTTTTTCTCTCCGAGCATGCCAAAGTTGAGAGAAAACGCCGTTTGGCATGGACGGGAGGAGGTGTGGAGGAGTAGTCCATTTTTGAATGGCAGCGGAAAGATTTTGGCAATTGTAGCGAGGTTCTTCGGACTTTTATCCACAACCTTTACCTGCCTTTTCCTCAGCGAGCATGCCAAAGTTGAGAGAAAACGCCCTTCGCCATTGACGGGACCAGACGTTGACGACTACGTCTTTCTTTTTTTCACGGCGCCTGAACGATTTGGGCAATTCTCCACAGCGCGTTTACTTTTTATCCACAACCTTTACCTGCCTTTTCCTCAGCGAGCATGCCAAAGTTGAGAGGAAAACGCCGTTTGGCATGGACAGGAGCAGGCGTTGACGACCAGGTCTTTTTTTTGGTCTTTTTTTTTCACAGCGCCGGAAGGATTCAGGCAATTCTCCAAAGCCGGTTACTTTTATCCACAACCTTTACTGGACCTTTTTTTTCTTTTTTTCCTTTTTTCTCTCTCCGAGCATGCCAAAGTTGATAGAAAACGCGGTTCGGCATGGACGGGAGCAGGCGTTGAGGAGTAGGCCTTTTTTTGAGGGCCCAGAAAGTATTTTGGCAATTTTTTACTTTTTTATCCACAACCTTTACCTGCCTTTTTTTCTCTCCGAGCATGCCAAAGTTGAGAGAAAACGCCGTTTGGCATGGACGGGAGGAGGTGTGGAGGAGTAGTCCATTTTTGAATGGCAGCGGAAAGATTTTGGCAATTGTAGCGAGGTTCTTCGGACTTTTATCCACAACCTTTACCTGCCTTTTCCTCAGCGAGCATGCCAAAGTTGAGAGAAAACGCCCTTCGCCATTGACGGGACCAGACGTTGACGACTACGTCTTTCTTTTTTTCACGGCGCCTGAACGATTTGGGCAATTCTCCACAGCGCGTTTACTTTTTATCCACAACCTTTACCTGCCTTTTCCTCAGCGAGCATGCCAAAGTTGAGAGGAAAACGCCGTTTGGCATGGACAGGAGCAGGCGTTGACGACCAGGTCTTTTTTTTGGTCTTTTTTTTTCACAGCGCCGGAAGGATTCAGGCAATTCTCCAAAGCCGGTTACTTTTATCCACAACCTTTACTGGACCTTTTTTTTCTTTTTTTCCTTTTTTCTCTCTCCGAGCATGCCAAAGTTGATAGAAAACGCGGTTCGGCATGGACGGGAGCAGGCGTTGAGGAGTAGGCCTTTTTTTGAGGGCCCAGAAAGTATTTTGGCAATTTTTTACTTTTTTATCCACAACCTTTACCTGCCTTTTTTTCTCTCCGAGCATGCCAAAGTTGAGAGAAAACGCCGTTTGGCATGGACGGGAGGAGGTGTGGAGGAGTAGTCCATTTTTGAATGGCAGCGGAAAGATTTTGGCAATTGTAGCGAGGTTCTTCGGACTTTTATCCACAACCTTTACCTGCCTTTTCCTCAGCGAGCATGCCAAAGTTGAGAGAAAACGCCCTTCGCCATTGACGGGACCAGACGTTGACGACTACGTCTTTCTTTTTTTCACGGCGCCTGAACGATTTGGGCAATTCTCCACAGCGCGTTTACTTTTTATCCACAACCTTTACCTGCCTTTTCCTCAGCGAGCATGCCAAAGTTGAGAGGAAAACGCCGTTTGGCATGGACAGGAGCAGGCGTTGACGACCAGGTCTTTTTTTTGGTCTTTTTTTTTCACAGCGCCGGAAGGATTCAGGCAATTCTCCAAAGCCGGTTACTTTTATCCACAACCTTTACTGGACCTTTTTTTTCTTTTTTTCCTTTTTTCTCTCTCCGAGCATGCCAAAGTTGATAGAAAACGCGGTTCGGCATGGACGGGAGCAGGCGTTGAGGAGTAGGCCTTTTTTTGAGGGCCCAGAAAGTATTTTGGCAATTTTTTACTTTTTTATCCACAACCTTTACCTGCCTTTTTTTCTCTCCGAGCATGCCAAAGTTGAGAGAAAACGCCGTTTGGCATGGACGGGAGGAGGTGTGGAGGAGTAGTCCATTTTTGAATGGCAGCGGAAAGATTTTGGCAATTGTAGCGAGGTTCTTCGGACTTTTATCCACAACCTTTACCTGCCTTTTCCTCAGCGAGCATGCCAAAGTTGAGAGAAAACGCCCTTCGCCATTGACGGGACCAGACGTTGACGACTACGTCTTTCTTTTTTTCACGGCGCCTGAACGATTTGGGCAATTCTCCACAGCGCGTTTACTTTTTATCCACAACCTTTACCTGCCTTTTCCTCAGCGAGCATGCCAAAGTTGAGAGGAAAACGCCGTTTGGCATGGACAGGAGCAGGCGTTGACGACCAGGTCTTTTTTTTGGTCTTTTTTTTTCACAGCGCCGGAAGGATTCAGGCAATTCTCCAAAGCCGGTTACTTTTATCCACAACCTTTACTGGACCTTTTTTTTCTTTTTTTCCTTTTTTCTCTCTCCGAGCATGCCAAAGTTGATAGAAAACGCGGTTCGGCATGGACGGGAGCAGGCGTTGAGGAGTAGGCCTTTTTTTGAGGGCCCAGAAAGTATTTTGGCAATTTTTTACTTTTTTATCCACAACCTTTACCTGCCTTTTTTTCTCTCCGAGCATGCCAAAGTTGAGAGAAAACGCCGTTTGGCATGGACGGGAGGAGGTGTGGAGGAGTAGTCCATTTTTGAATGGCAGCGGAAAGATTTTGGCAATTGTAGCGAGGTTCTTCGGACTTTTATCCACAACCTTTACCTGCCTTTTCCTCAGCGAGCATGCCAAAGTTGAGAGAAAACGCCCTTCGCCATTGACGGGACCAGACGTTGACGACTACGTCTTTCTTTTTTTCACGGCGCCTGAACGATTTGGGCAATTCTCCACAGCGCGTTTACTTTTTATCCACAACCTTTACCTGCCTTTTCCTCAGCGAGCATGCCAAAGTTGAGAGGAAAACGCCGTTTGGCATGGACAGGAGCAGGCGTTGACGACCAGGTCTTTTTTTTGGTCTTTTTTTTTCACAGCGCCGGAAGGATTCAGGCAATTCTCCAAAGCCGGTTACTTTTATCCACAACCTTTACTGGACCTTTTTTTTCTTTTTTTCCTTTTTTCTCTCTCCGAGCATGCCAAAGTTGATAGAAAACGCGGTTCGGCATGGACGGGAGCAGGCGTTGAGGAGTAGGCCTTTTTTTGAGGGCCCAGAAAGTATTTTGGCAATTTTTTACTTTTTTATCCACAACCTTTACCTGCCTTTTTTTCTCTCCGAGCATGCCAAAGTTGAGAGAAAACGCCGTTTGGCATGGACGGGAGGAGGTGTGGAGGAGTAGTCCATTTTTGAATGGCAGCGGAAAGATTTTGGCAATTGTAGCGAGGTTCTTCGGACTTTTATCCACAACCTTTACCTGCCTTTTCCTCAGCGAGCATGCCAAAGTTGAGAGAAAACGCCCTTCGCCATTGACGGGACCAGACGTTGACGACTACGTCTTTCTTTTTTTCACGGCGCCTGAACGATTTGGGCAATTCTCCACAGCGCGTTTACTTTTTATCCACAACCTTTACCTGCCTTTTCCTCAGCGAGCATGCCAAAGTTGAGAGGAAAACGCCGTTTGGCATGGACAGGAGCAGGCGTTGACGACCAGGTCTTTTTTTTGGTCTTTTTTTTTCACAGCGCCGGAAGGATTCAGGCAATTCTCCAAAGCCGGTTACTTTTATCCACAACCTTTACTGGACCTTTTTTTTCTTTTTTTCCTTTTTTCTCTCTCCGAGCATGCCAAAGTTGATAGAAAACGCGGTTCGGCATGGACGGGAGCAGGCGTTGAGGAGTAGGCCTTTTTTTGAGGGCCCAGAAAGTATTTTGGCAATTTTTTACTTTTTTATCCACAACCTTTACCTGCCTTTTTTTCTCTCCGAGCATGCCAAAGTTGAGAGAAAACGCCGTTTGGCATGGACGGGAGGAGGTGTGGAGGAGTAGTCCATTTTTGAATGGCAGCGGAAAGATTTTGGCAATTGTAGCGAGGTTCTTCGGACTTTTATCCACAACCTTTACCTGCCTTTTCCTCAGCGAGCATGCCAAAGTTGAGAGAAAACGCCCTTCGCCATTGACGGGACCAGACGTTGACGACTACGTCTTTCTTTTTTTCACGGCGCCTGAACGATTTGGGCAATTCTCCACAGCGCGTTTACTTTTTATCCACAACCTTTACCTGCCTTTTCCTCAGCGAGCATGCCAAAGTTGAGAGGAAAACGCCGTTTGGCATGGACAGGAGCAGGCGTTGACGACCAGGTCTTTTTTTTGGTCTTTTTTTTTCACAGCGCCGGAAGGATTCAGGCAATTCTCCAAAGCCGGTTACTTTTATCCACAACCTTTACTGGACCTTTTTTTTCTTTTTTTCCTTTTTTCTCTCTCCGAGCATGCCAAAGTTGATAGAAAACGCGGTTCGGCATGGACGGGAGCAGGCGTTGAGGAGTAGGCCTTTTTTTGAGGGCCCAGAAAGTATTTTGGCAATTTTTTACTTTTTTATCCACAACCTTTACCTGCCTTTTTTTCTCTCCGAGCATGCCAAAGTTGAGAGAAAACGCCGTTTGGCATGGACGGGAGGAGGTGTGGAGGAGTAGTCCATTTTTGAATGGCAGCGGAAAGATTTTGGCAATTGTAGCGAGGTTCTTCGGACTTTTATCCACAACCTTTACCTGCCTTTTCCTCAGCGAGCATGCCAAAGTTGAGAGAAAACGCCCTTCGCCATTGACGGGACCAGACGTTGACGACTACGTCTTTCTTTTTTTCACGGCGCCTGAACGATTTGGGCAATTCTCCACAGCGCGTTTACTTTTTATCCACAACCTTTACCTGCCTTTTCCTCAGCGAGCATGCCAAAGTTGAGAGGAAAACGCCGTTTGGCATGGACAGGAGCAGGCGTTGACGACCAGGTCTTTTTTTTGGTCTTTTTTTTTCACAGCGCCGGAAGGATTCAGGCAATTCTCCAAAGCCGGTTACTTTTATCCACAACCTTTACTGGACCTTTTTTTTCTTTTTTTCCTTTTTTCTCTCTCCGAGCATGCCAAAGTTGATAGAAAACGCGGTTCGGCATGGACGGGAGCAGGCGTTGAGGAGTAGGCCTTTTTTTGAGGGCCCAGAAAGTATTTTGGCAATTTTTTACTTTTTTATCCACAACCTTTACCTGCCTTTTTTTCTCTCCGAGCATGCCAAAGTTGAGAGAAAACGCCGTTTGGCATGGACGGGAGGAGGTGTGGAGGAGTAGTCCATTTTTGAATGGCAGCGGAAAGATTTTGGCAATTGTAGCGAGGTTCTTCGGACTTTTATCCACAACCTT
>NW_027468427.1:15000-17500 GCF_041734735.1 Babylonia areolata
GAGTAGGCCTTTTTTTGAGGGCCCAGAAAGTATTTTGGCAATTGTAGCGAGGTTTTGGAGTTTTATCCACAACCTTTACCTGCCTTTTTTTCTTTTTTTCCTTTTTTCTCTCTCCGAGCATGCCAAAGTTGATAGAAAACGCGGTTCGGCATGGACGGGAGCAGGCGTTGAGGAGTAGTTTTTTTGAGGGCCCAGAAAGTATTTTGGGCCCCTTTCTTTTTTTCTTTTTTATCCACAACCTTTACCTGCCTTTTTTTTCTTTTTTTCCTTTTTTCTCTCTCCGAGCATGCCAAAGTTGATAGAAAACGCGGTTCGGCATGGACGGGAGCAGGCGTTGAGGAGTAGGCCTTTTTTTGAGGGCCCAGAAAGTATTTTGGCAATTTTTTACTTTTTTATCCACAACCTTTACCTGCCTTTTTTTCTCTCCGAGCATGCCAAAGTTGAGAGAAAACGCCGTTTGGCATGGACGGGAGGAGGTGTGGAGGAGTAGTCCATTTTTGAATGGCAGCGGAAAGATTTTGGCAATTGTAGCGAGGTTCTTCGGACTTTTATCCACAACCTTTACCTGCCTTTTCCTCAGCGAGCATGCCAAAGTTGAGAGAAAACGCCCTTCGCCATTGACGGGACCAGACGTTGACGACTACGTCTTTCTTTTTTTCACGGCGCCTGAACGATTTGGGCAATTCTCCACAGCGCGTTTACTTTTTATCCACAACCTTTACCTGCCTTTTCCTCAGCGAGCATGCCAAAGTTGAGAGGAAAACGCCGTTTGGCATGGACAGGAGCAGGCGTTGACGACCAGGTCTTTTTTTTGGTCTTTTTTTTTCACAGCGCCGGAAGGATTCAGGCAATTCTCCAAAGCCGGTTACTTTTATCCACAACCTTTACTGGACCTTTTTTTTCTTTTTTTCCTTTTTTCTCTCTCCGAGCATGCCAAAGTTGATAGAAAACGCGGTTCGGCATGGACGGGAGCAGGCGTTGAGGAGTAGGCCTTTTTTTGAGGGCCCAGAAAGTATTTTGGCAATTTTTTACTTTTTTATCCACAACCTTTACCTGCCTTTTTTTCTCTCCGAGCATGCCAAAGTTGAGAGAAAACGCCGTTTGGCATGGACGGGAGGAGGTGTGGAGGAGTAGTCCATTTTTGAATGGCAGCGGAAAGATTTTGGCAATTGTAGCGAGGTTCTTCGGACTTTTATCCACAACCTTTACCTGCCTTTTCCTCAGCGAGCATGCCAAAGTTGAGAGAAAACGCCCTTCGCCATTGACGGGACCAGACGTTGACGACTACGTCTTTCTTTTTTTCACGGCGCCTGAACGATTTGGGCAATTCTCCACAGCGCGTTTACTTTTTATCCACAACCTTTACCTGCCTTTTCCTCAGCGAGCATGCCAAAGTTGAGAGGAAAACGCCGTTTGGCATGGACAGGAGCAGGCGTTGACGACCAGGTCTTTTTTTTGGTCTTTTTTTTTCACAGCGCCGGAAGGATTCAGGCAATTCTCCAAAGCCGGTTACTTTTATCCACAACCTTTACTGGACCTTTTTTTTCTTTTTTTCCTTTTTTCTCTCTCCGAGCATGCCAAAGTTGATAGAAAACGCGGTTCGGCATGGACGGGAGCAGGCGTTGAGGAGTAGGCCTTTTTTTGAGGGCCCAGAAAGTATTTTGGCAATTTTTTACTTTTTTATCCACAACCTTTACCTGCCTTTTTTTCTCTCCGAGCATGCCAAAGTTGAGAGAAAACGCCGTTTGGCATGGACGGGAGGAGGTGTGGAGGAGTAGTCCATTTTTGAATGGCAGCGGAAAGATTTTGGCAATTGTAGCGAGGTTCTTCGGACTTTTATCCACAACCTTTACCTGCCTTTTCCTCAGCGAGCATGCCAAAGTTGAGAGAAAACGCCCTTCGCCATTGACGGGACCAGACGTTGACGACTACGTCTTTCTTTTTTTCACGGCGCCTGAACGATTTGGGCAATTCTCCACAGCGCGTTTACTTTTTATCCACAACCTTTACCTGCCTTTTCCTCAGCGAGCATGCCAAAGTTGAGAGGAAAACGCCGTTTGGCATGGACAGGAGCAGGCGTTGACGACCAGGTCTTTTTTTTGGTCTTTTTTTTTCACAGCGCCGGAAGGATTCAGGCAATTCTCCAAAGCCGGTTACTTTTATCCACAACCTTTACTGGACCTTTTTTTTCTTTTTTTCCTTTTTTCTCTCTCCGAGCATGCCAAAGTTGATAGAAAACGCGGTTCGGCATGGACGGGAGCAGGCGTTGAGGAGTAGGCCTTTTTTTGAGGGCCCAGAAAGTATTTTGGCAATTTTTTACTTTTTTATCCACAACCTTTACCTGCCTTTTTTTCTCTCCGAGCATGCCAAAGTTGAGAGAAAACGCCGTTTGGCATGGACGGGAGGAGGTGTGGAGGAGTAGTCCATTTTTGAATGGCAGCGGAAAGATTTTGGCAATTGTAGCGAGGTTCTTCGGACTTTTATCCACAACCTTTACCTG
>NW_027468427.1:25000-27500 GCF_041734735.1 Babylonia areolata
CCCGTTTCCACGTGCCGGACGACGCCCGGTTAGAGACGGGCGCGCCCTTGACGAGATGAAGCAGGCGTTACGCTTTGGGACGCCGAAGGGGCTGGGGAGCACCAACGACCGTCAGTGAGGGAGGAGAGAAAACGCTTCTCTCGACCCGTCGTCAGCGAACGCACCGAACCTTCTACGGACCGTGAGACGCCGGCCGACAAGCCGAGCCCCGGCAAAGGAAGCCCGGCGAGGCGGCCGTGCGCGTTCACACTTGGACGCGCAGGCGGGAAGCTCGGCAGCCGGGCGGGTAGCCTGCGGGGAGCTGGTGGGCTCCCGAGACTCCCGTCCCCCGACTCGGGCCTCGCACGCCGAGCGGTCGCTAGCTTGCCAGTGCAAAAGACAGAAGCGCGGGGGCAGTAAAGCCAGGCGGACGGGTCGACCGTTGCCGGCTGTGCGCCGACCGGAGCGATCCGCCACGCCACGCCGCGTCCCCCACAACCAGGGTGTCGCATAAGGCGCTGCGAAGGTGGACCTTGATCCACATTGGGCAGAGCCTGAGTTGAGGCCCCCCAGCACGTGCCTGGGGACCAGGCGTTGAGGAGTAGGCCTTTTTTTGAGGGCCCAGAAAGTATTTTGGCAATTGTAGCGAGGTTTTGGAGTTTTATCCACAACCTTTACCTGCCTTTTTTTCTTTTTTTCCTTTTTTCTCTCTCCGAGCATGCCAAAGTTGATAGAAAACGCGGTTCGGCATGGACGGGAGCAGGCGTTGAGGAGTAGGCCTTTTTTTGAGGGCCCAGAAAGTATTTTGGCAATTTTTTACTTTTTTATCCACAACCTTTACCTGCCTTTTTTCTCTCCGAGCATGCCAAAGTTGAGAGAAAACGCCGTTTGGCATGGACGGGAGGAGGTGTGGAGGAGTAGTCCATTTTTGAATGGCAGCGGAAAGATTTTGGCAATTGTAGCGAGGTTCTTCGGACTTTTATCCACAACCTTTACCTGCCTTTTCCTCAGCGAGCATGCCAAAGTTGAGAGAAAACGCCCTTCGCCATTGACGGGACCAGACGTTGACGACTACGTCTTTCTTTTTTTCACGGCGCCTGAACGATTTGGGCAATTCTCCACAGCGCGTTTACTTTTTATCCACAACCTTTACCTGCCTTTTCCTCAGCGAGCATGCCAAAGTTGAGAGAAAACGCCGTTTGGCATGGACAGGAGCAGGCGTTGACGACCAGGTCTTTTTTTTGGTCTTTTTTTTTCACAGCGCCGGAAGGATTCAGGCAATTCTCCAAAGCCGGTTACTTTTATCCACAACCTTTACTGGACCTTTTTTTTCTTTTTTTCCTTTTTTCTCTCTCCGAGCATGCCAAAGTTGATAGAAAACGCGGTTCGGCATGGACGGGAGCAGGCGTTGAGGAGTAGGCCTTTTTTTGAGGGCCCAGAAAGTATTTTGGCAATTTTTTACTTTTTTATCCACAACCTTTACCTGCCTTTTTTTCTCTCCGAGCATGCCAAAGTTGAGAGAAAACGCCGTTTGGCATGGACGGGAGGAGGTGTGGAGGTAGTCCATTTTTGAATGGCAGCGGAAAGATTTTGGCAATTGTAGCGAGGTTCTTCGGACTTTTATCCACAACCTTTACCTGCCTTTTCTCAGCGAGCATGCCAAAGTTGAGAGGAAACGCCGTTTGGCATGGACAGGAGCAGGCGTTGACGACCAGGTCTTTTTTTTGGTCTTTTTTTTTCACAGCGCCGGAAGGATTCAGGCAATTCTCCAAAGCCGGTTACTTTTATCCACAACCTTTACTGGACCTTTTTTTCTTTTTTTCCTTTTTTCTCTCTCCGAGCATGCCAAAGTTGATAGAAAACGCGGTTCGGCATGGACGGGAGCAGGCGTTGAGGAGTAGGCCTTTTTTTGAGGGCCCAGAAAGTATTTTGGCAATTTTTTACTTTTTTATCCACAACCTTTACCTGCCTTTTTTTCTCTCCGAGCATGCCAAAGTTGAGAGAAAACGCCGTTTGGCATGGACGGGAGGAGGTGTGGAGGAGTAGTCCATTTTTGAATGGCAGCGGAAAGATTTTGGCAATTGTAGCGAGGTTCTTCGGACTTTTATCCACAACCTTTACCTGCCTTTTCCTCAGCGAGCATGCCAAAGTTGAGAGGAAAACGCCGTTTGGCATGGACAGGAGCAGGCGTTGACGACCAGGTCTTTTTTTTGGTCTTTTTTTTTCACAGCGCCGGAAGGATTCAGGCAATTCTCCAAAGCCGGTTACTTTTATCCACAACCTTTACTGGACCTTTTTTTTCTTTTTTTCCTTTTTTCTCTCTCCGAGCATGCCAAAGTTGATAGAAAACGCGGTTCGGCATGGACGGGAGCAGGCGTTGAGGAGTAGGCCTTTTTTTGAGGGCCCAGAAAGTATTTTGGCAATTTTTTACTTTTTTATCCACAACCTTTACCTGCCTTTTTTTCTCTCCGAGCATGCCAAAGTTGAGAGAAAACGCCGTTTGGCATGGACGGGAGGAGGT
>NW_027468428.1:15000-17500 GCF_041734735.1 Babylonia areolata
CGTCGTCAGCGAACGCACCGAACCTTCTACGGACCGTGAGACGCCGGCCGACAAGCCGAGCCCCGGCAAAGGAAGCCCGGCGAGGCGGCCGTGCGCGTTCACACTTGGACGCGCAGGCGGGAAGCTCGGCAGCCGGGCGGGTAGCCTGCGGGGAGCTGGTGGGCTCCCGAGACTCCCGTCCCCCGACTCGGGCCTCGCACGCCGAGCGGTCGCTAGCTTGCCAGTGCAAAAGACAGAAGCGCGGGGGCAGTAAAGCCAGGCGGACGGGTCGACCGTTGCCGGCTGTGCGCCGACCGGAGCGATCCGCCACGCCACGCCGCGTCCCCCACAACCAGGGTGTCGCATAAGGCGCTGCGAAGGTGGACCTTGATCCACATTGGGCAGAGCCTGAGTTGAGGCCCCCCAGCACGTGCCTGGGGACCAGACGTTGAGGAGTAGGCCTTTTTTTGAGGGCCCAGAAAGTATTTTGGCAATTGTAGCGAGGTTTTGGAGTTTTATCCACAACCTTTACCTGCCTTTTTTTCTTTTTTTCCTTTTTTCTCTCTCCGAGCATGCCAAAGTTGATAGAAAACGCGGTTCGGCATGGACGGGAGCAGGCGTTGAGGAGTAGGCCTTTTTTTGAGGGCCCAGAAAGTATTTTGGCAATTTTTTACTTTTTTATCCACAACCTTTACCTGCCTTTTTTTCTCTCCGAGCATGCCAAAGTTGAGAGAAAACGCCGTTTGGCATGGACGGGAGGAGGTGTGGAGGAGTAGTCCATTTTTGAATGGCAGCGGAAAGATTTTGGCAATTGTAGCGAGGTTCTTCGGACTTTTATCCACAACCTTTACCTGCCTTTTCCTCAGCGAGCATGCCAAAGTTGAGAGAAAACGCCCTTCGCCATTGACGGGACCAGACGTTGACGACTACGTCTTTCTTTTTTTCACGGCGCCTGAACGATTTGGGCAATTCTCCACAGCGCGTTTACTTTTTATCCACAACCTTTACCTGCCTTTTCCTCAGCGAGCATGCCAAAGTTGAGAGGAAAACGCCGTTTGGCATGGACAGGAGCAGGCGTTGACGACCAGGTCTTTTTTTTGGTCTTTTTTTTTCACAGCGCCGGAAGGATTCAGGCAATTCTCCAAAGCCGGTTACTTTTATCCACAACCTTTACTGGACCTTTTTTTTCTTTTTTTCCTTTTTTCTCTCTCCGAGCATGCCAAAGTTGATAGAAAACGCGGTTCGGCATGGACGGGAGCAGGCGTTGAGGAGTAGGCCTTTTTTTGAGGGCCCAGAAAGTATTTTGGCAATTTTTTACTTTTTTATCCACAACCTTTACCTGCCTTTTTTTCTCTCCGAGCATGCCAAAGTTGAGAGAAAACGCCGTTTGGCATGGACGGGAGGAGGTGTGGAGGAGTAGTCCATTTTTGAATCCGAGCATGCCAAAGTTGAAGAAAATTGGCATTGCAATTGTAGCCGAGGTTCAATTTCGGTTACTTTTATCCACAACCTTTACCTGCCTTTTCCTCAGCCGAGCATGGCCAAAGTTGAGAGGAAAACGCGTTTGGCAATGGACAGGCAGCAGGGCGTTGACGACCAGGTCTTTTTTTTGGTCTTTTTTTTTCACAGCGCCGGAAGGATTCAGGCAATTCTCCAAAGCCGGTTACTTTTATCCACAACCTTTACTGGACCTTTTTTTTCTTTTTTTCCTTTTTTCTCTCTCCGAGCATGCCAAAGTTGATAGAAAACGCGGTTCGGCATGGACGGGAGCAGGCGTTGAGGAGTAGGCCTTTTTTTGAGGGCCCAGAAAGTATTTTGGCAATTTTTTACTTTTTTATCCACAACCTTTACCTGCCTTTTTTTCTCTCCGAGCATGCCAAAGTTGAGAGAAAACGCCGTTTGGCATGGACGGGAGGAGGTGTGGAGGAGTAGTCCATTTTTGAATGGCAGCGGAAAGATTTTGGCAATTGTAGCGAGGTTCTTCGGACTTTTATCCACAACCTTTACCTGCCTTTTCCTCAGCGAGCATGCCAAAGTTGAGAGAAAACGCCCTTCGCCATTGACGGGACCAGACGTTGACGACTACGTCTTTCTTTTTTTCACGGCGCCTGAACGATTTGGGCAATTCTCCACAGCGCGTTTACTTTTTATCCACAACCTTTACCTGCCTTTTCCTCAGCGAGCATGCCAAAGTTGAGAGGAAAACGCCGTTTGGCATGGACAGGAGCAGGCGTTGACGACCAGGTCTTTTTTTTGGTCTTTTTTTTTCACAGCGCCGGAAGGATTCAGGCAATTCTCCAAAGCCGGTTACTTTTATCCACAACCTTTACTGGACCTTTTTTTTCTTTTTTTCCTTTTTTCTCTCTCCGAGCATGCCAAAGTTGATAGAAAACGCGGTTCGGCATGGACGGGAGCAGGCGTTGAGGAGTAGGCCTTTTTTTGAGGGCCCAGAAAGTATTTTGGCAATTTTTTACTTTTTTATCCACAACCTTTACCTGCCTTTTTTTCTCTCCGAGCATGC
>NW_027468428.1:25000-27500 GCF_041734735.1 Babylonia areolata
CAACAGATTCAGGGCCTGAGAGTGCAACGAATCCATCGGTCTCGGCGGGAGGCGCGCCAAGAAGAAGAAGGAGGAGGAGGAGACCAGACCGGACCGGACCGGACCCCACCCTTTCTTCCTCCTCGACACCGTCTCCCGCCCGTTTCCACGTGCCGGACGACGCCCGGTTAGAGACGGGCGCGCCCTTGACGAGATGAAGCAGGCGTTACGCTTTGGGACGCCGAAGGGGCTGGGGAGCACCAACGACCGTCAGTGAGGGAGGAGAGAAAACGCTTCTCTCGACCCGTCGTCAGCGAACGCACCGAACCTTCTACGGACCGTGAGACGCCGGCCGACAAGCCGAGCCCCGGCAAAGGAAGCCCGGCGAGGCGGCCGTGCGCGTTCACACTTGGACGCGCAGGCGGGAAGCTCGGCAGCCGGGCGGGTAGCCTGCGGGGAGCTGGTGGGCTCCCGAGACTCCCGTCCCCCGACTCGGGCCTCGCACGCCGAGCGGTCGCTAGCTTGCCAGTGCAAAAGACAGAAGCGCGGGGGCAGTAAAGCCAGGCGGACGGGTCGACCGTTGCCGGCTGTGCGCCGACCGGAGCGATCCGCCACGCCACGCCGCGTCCCCCACAACCAGGGTGTCGCATAAGGCGCTGCGAAGGTGGACCTTGATCCACATTGGGCAGAGCCTGAGTTGAGGCCCCCCAGCACGTGCCTGGGGACCAGACGTTGAGGAGTAGGCCTTTTTTTGAGGGCCCAGAAAGTATTTTGGCAATTGTAGCGAGGTTTTGGAGTTTTATCCACAACCTTTACCTGCCTTTTTTTCTTTTTTTCCTTTTTTCTCTCTCCGAGCATGCCAAAGTTGATAGAAAACGCGGTTCGGCATGGACGGGAGCAGGCGTTGAGGAGTAGGCCTTTTTTTGAGGGCCCAGAAAGTATTTTGGCAATTTTTTACTTTTTTATCCACAACCTTTACCTGCCTTTTTTTCTCTCCGAGCATGCCAAAGTTGAGAGAAAACGCCGTTTGGCATGGACGGGAGGAGGTGTGGAGGAGTAGTCCATTTTTGAATGGCAGCGGAAAGATTTTGGCAATTGTAGCGAGGTTCTTCGGACTTTTATCCACAACCTT
Organism: Babylonia areolata; assembly: GCF_041734735.1. NCBI lineage: Eukaryota > Metazoa > Mollusca > Gastropoda > Neogastropoda > Buccinidae > Babylonia > Babylonia areolata. The sequence goes on from NW_027468428.1 coordinate 26,112, forward strand.
TACCTGCCTTTTCCTCAGCGAGCATGCCAAAGTTGAGAGAAAACGCCCTTCGCCATTGACGGGACCAGACGTTGACGACTACGTCTTTCTTTTTTTCACGGCGCCTGAACGATTTGGGCAATTCTCCACAGCGCGTTTACTTTTTATCCACAACCTTTACCTGCCTTTTCCTCAGCGAGCATGCCAAAGTTGAGAGGAAAACGCCGTTTGGCATGGACAGGAGCAGGCGTTGACGACCAGGTCTTTTTTTTGGTCTTTTTTTTTCACAGCGCCGGAAGGATTCAGGCAATTCTCCAAAGCCGGTTACTTTTATCCACAACCTTTACTGGACCTTTTTTTTCTTTTTTTCCTTTTTTCTCTCTCCGAGCATGCCAAAGTTGATAGAAAACGCGGTTCGGCATGGACGGGAGCAGGCGTTGAGGAGTAGGCCTTTTTTTGAGGGCCCAGAAAGTATTTTGGCAATTTTTTACTTTTTTATCCACAACCTTTACCTGCCTTTTTTTCTCTCCGAGCATGCCAAAGTTGAGAGAAAACGCCGTTTGGCATGGACGGGAGGAGGTGTGGAGGAGTAGTCCATTTTTGAATGGCAGCGGAAAGATTTTGGCAATTGTAGCGAGGTTCTTCGGACTTTTATCCACAACCTTTACCTGCCTTTTCCTCAGCGAGCATGCCAAAGTTGAGAGGAAAACGCCGTTTGGCATGGACAGGAGCAGGCGTTGACGACCAGTCTTTTTTTTTGAAGGATTCAGGCAATTCTCCAAAGCCGCCTCTCTCCGAGCATGCCAAAGTTGATAGAAAACGCGGTTCGGCATGGACGGGAGCAGGCGTTGAGGAGTAGGCCTTTTTTTGAGGGCCCAGAAAGTATTTTGGCAATTTTTTACTTTTTTATCCACAACCTCCGAGCATGCCAAAGTTGAGAGAAAACGCCGTTTGGCAGGATTGTAGCGCAATTGTTCTTTTTTATCCACAACCTTTACCTGCCTTTTCCTCAGCGAGCATGCCAAAGTTGAGAGGAAAACGCCGTTTGGCATGGACAGGAGCAGGCGTTGACGACCAGGTCTTTTTTTTGGTCTTTTTTTTTCACAGCGCCGGAAGGATTCAGGCAATTCTCCAAAGCCGGTTACTTTTATCCACAACCTTTACTGGACCTTTTTTTTCTTTTTTTCCTTTTTTCTCTCTCCGAGCATGCCAAAGTTGATAGAAAACGCGGTTCGGCATGGACGGGAGCAGGCGTTGAGGAGTAGGCCTTTTTTTGAGGGCCCAGAAAGTATTTTGGCAATTTTTTACTTTTTTATCCACAACCTTTACCTGCCTTTTTTTCTCTCCGAGCATGCCAAAGTTGAGAGAAAACGCCGTTTGGCATGGACGGGAGGAGGTGTGGAGGAGTAG
>NW_027468429.1:17500-20000 GCF_041734735.1 Babylonia areolata
AAAAAAGGCCTACTCCTCAACGCCTGCTCCCGTCCATGCCGAACCGCGTTTTCTATCAACTTTGGCATGCTCGGAGAGAGAAAAAAGGAAAAAAAGAAAAAAAAGGTCCAGTAAAGGTTGTGGATAAAAGTAACCGGCTTTGGAGAATTGCCTGAATCCTTCCGGCGCTGTGAAAAAAAAAGACCAAAAAAAAGACCTGGTCGTCAACGCCTGCTCCTGTCCATGCCAAACGGCGTTTTCCTCTCAACTTTGGCATGCTCGCTGAGGAAAAGGCAGGTAAAGGTTGTGGATAAAAAGTAAACGCGCTGTGGAGAATTGCCCAAATCGTTCAGGCGCCGTGAAAAAAAGAAAGACGTAGTCGTCAACGTCTGGTCCCGTCAATGGCGAAGGGCGTTTTCTCTCAACTTTGGCATGCTCGCTGAGGAAAAGGCAGGTAAAGGTTGTGGATAAAAGTCCGAAGAACCTCGCTACAATTGCCAAAATCTTTCCGCTGCCATTCAAAAATGGACTACTCCTCCACACCTCCTCCCGTCCATGCCAAACGGCGTTTTCTCTCAACTTTGGCATGCTCGGAGAGAAAAAAAGGCAGGTAAAGGTTGTGGATAAAAAAGTCAAAAATTGCCAAAATACTTTCTGGGCCCTCAAAAAAAGGCCTACTCCTCAACGCCTGCTCCCGTCCATGCCGAACCGCGTTTTCTATCAACTTTGGCATGCTCGGAGAGAGAAAAAAGGAAAAAAAGAAAAAAAAGGTCCAGTAAAGGTTGTGGATAAAAGTAACCGGCTTTGGAGAATTGCCTGAATCCTTCCGGCGCTGTGAAAAAAAAAGACCAAAAAAAAGACCTGGTCGTCAACGCCTGCTCCTGTCCATGCCAAACGGCGTTTTCCTCTCAACTTTGGCATGCTCGCTGAGGAAAAGGCAGGTAAAGGTTGTGGATAAAAAGTAAACGCGCTGTGGAGAATTGCCCAAATCGTTCAGGCGCCGTGAAAAAAAGAAAGACGTAGTCGTCAACGTCTGGTCCCGTCAATGGCGAAGGGCGTTTTCTCTCAACTTTGGCATGCTCGCTGAGGAAAAGGCAGGTAAAGGTTGTGGATAAAAGTCCGAAGAACCTCGCTACAATTGCCAAAATCTTTCCGCTGCCATTCAAAAATGGACTACTCCTCCACACCTCCTCCCGTCCATGCCAAACGGCGTTTTCTCTCAACTTTGGCATGCTCGGAGAGAAAAAAAGGCAGGTAAAGGTTGTGGATAAAAAAGTCAAAAATTGCCAAAATACTTTCTGGGCCCTCAAAAAAAGGCCTACTCCTCAACGCCTGCTCCCGTCCATGCCGAACCGCGTTTTCTATCAACTTTGGCATGCTCGGAGAGAGAAAAAAGGAAAAAAAGAAAAAAAAGGCAGGTAAAGGTTGTGGATAAAAAAGTAAAAAATTGCCAAAATACTTTCTGGGCCCTCAAAAAAAGGCCTACTCCTCAACGCCTGCTCCCGTCCATGCCGAACCGCGTTTTCTATCAACTTTGGCATGCTCGGAGAGAGAAAAAAGGAAAAAAAGAAAAAAAAGGCAGGTAAAGGTTGTGGATAAAACTCCAAAACCTCGCTACAATTGCCAAAATACTTTCTGGGCCCTCAAAAAAAGGCCTACTCCTCAACGCCTGGTCCCCAGGCACGTGCTGGGGGGCCTCAACTCAGGCTCTGCCCAATGTGGATCAAGGTCCACCTTCGCAGCGCCTTATGCGACACCCTGGTTGTGGGGGACGCGGCGTGGCGTGGCGGATCGCTCCGGTCGGCGCACAGCCGGCAACGGTCGACCCGTCCGCCTGGCTTTACTGCCCCCGCGCTTCTGTCTTTTGCACTGGCAAGCTAGCGACCGCTCGGCGTGCGAGGCCCGAGTCGGGGGACGGGAGTCTCGGGAGCCCACCAGCTCCCCGCAGGCTACCCGCCCGGCTGCCGAGCTTCCCGCCTGCGCGTCCAAGTGTGAACGCGCACGGCCGCCTCGCCGGGCTTCCTTTGCCGGGGCTCGGCTTGTCGGCCGGCGTCTCACGGTCCGTAGAAGGTTCGGTGCGTTCGCTGACGACGGGTCGAGAGAAGCGTTTTCTCTCCCTCCCTCACTGACGGTCGTTGGTGCTCCCCAGCCCCTTCGGCGTCCCAAAGCGTAACGCCTGCTTCATCTCGTCAAGGGCGCGCCCGTCTCTAACCGGGCGTCGTCCGGCACGTGGAAACGGGCGGGAGACGGTGTCGAGGAGGAAGAAAGGGTGGGGTCCGGTCCGGTCCGGTCTGGTCTCCTCCTCCTCCTTCTTCTTCTTGGCGCGCCTCCCGCCGAGACCGATGGATTCGTTGCACTCTCAGGCCCTGAATCTGTTGTCCGGTGGTTTCAGTTGATAGTGCTGCCGCGGACCGCCCACGGAAAGAGCTCAGCCCTCGTTTCTGTGAGCAGCGGTCCCAACTGGCGCTGCAACCGTCTCCCGGGGGCACGCAGAATACGGGTTGCATTCTGGTTGATCCTG
>NW_027468429.1:27500-30000 GCF_041734735.1 Babylonia areolata
GCAGGTAAAGGTTGTGGATAAAAAGTAAACGCGCTGTGGAGAATTGCCCAAATCGTTCAGGCGCCGTGAAAAAAAGAAAGACGTAGTCGTCAACGTCTGGTCCCGTCAATGGCGAAGGGCGTTTTCTCTCAACTTTGGCATGCTCGCTGAGGAAAAGGCAGGTAAAGGTTGTGGATAAAAGTCCGAAGAACCTCGCTACAATTGCCAAAATCTTTCCGCTGCCATTCAAAAATGGACTACTCCTCCACACCTCCTCCCGTCCATGCCAAACGGCGTTTTCTCTCAACTTTGGCATGCTCGGAGAGAAAAAAAGGCAGGTAAAGGTTGTGGATAAAAAAGTAAAAAATTGCCAAAATACTTTCTGGGCCCTCAAAAAAAGGCCTACTCCTCAACGCCTGCTCCCGTCCATGCCGAACCGCGTTTTCTATCAACTTTGGCATGCTCGGAGAGAGAAAAAAGGAAAAAAAGAAAAAAAAGGTCCAGTAAAGGTTGTGGATAAAAGTAACCGGCTTTGGAGAATTGCCTGAATCCTTCCGGCGCTGTGAAAAAAAAAGACCAAAAAAAAGACCTGGTCGTCAACGCCTGCTCCTGTCCATGCCAAACGGCGTTTTCCTCTCAACTTTGGCATGCTCGCTGAGGAAAAGGCAGGTAAAGGTTGTGGATAAAAAGTAAACGCGCTGTGGAGAATTGCCCAAATCGTTCAGGCGCCGTGAAAAAAAGAAAGACGTAGTCGTCAACGTCTGGTCCCGTCAATGGCGAAGGGCGTTTTCTCTCAACTTTGGCATGCTCGCTGAGGAAAAGGCAGGTAAAGGTTGTGGATAAAAGTCCGAAGAACCTCGCTACAATTGCCAAAATCTTTCCGCTGCCATTCAAAAATGGACTACTCCTCCACACCTCCTCCCGTCCATGCCAAACGGCGTTTTCTCTCAACTTTGGCATGCTCGGAGAGAAAAAAAGGCAGGTAAAGGTTGTGGATAAAAAAGTAAAAAATTGCCAAAATACTTTCTGGGCCCTCAAAAAAAGGCCTACTCCTCAACGCCTGCTCCCGTCCATGCCGAACCGCGTTTTCTATCAACTTTGGCATGCTCGGAGAGAGAAAAAAGGAAAAAAAGAAAAAAAAGGTCCAGTAAAGGTTGTGGATAAAAGTAACCGGCTTTGGAGAATTGCCTGAATCCTTCCGGCGCTGTGAAAAAAAAAGACCAAAAAAAAGACCTGGTCGTCAACGCCTGCTCCTGTCCATGCCAAACGGCGTTTTCCTCTCAACTTTGGCATGCTCGCTGAGGAAAAGGCAGGTAAAGGTTGTGGATAAAAAGTAAACGCGCTGTGGAGAATTGCCCAAATCGTTCAGGCGCCGTGAAAAAAAGAAAGACGTAGTCGTCAACGTCTGGTCCCGTCAATGGCGAAGGGCGTTTTCTCTCAACTTTGGCATGCTCGCTGAGGAAAAGGCAGGTAAAGGTTGTGGATAAAAGTCCGAAGAACCTCGCTACAATTGCCAAAATCTTTCCGCTGCCATTCAAAAATGGACTACTCCTCCACACCTCCTCCCGTCCATGCCAAACGGCGTTTTCTCTCAACTTTGGCATGCTCGGAGAGAAAAAAAGGCAGGTAAAGGTTGTGGATAAAAAAGTCAAAAATTGCCAAAATACTTTCTGGGCCCTCAAAAAAAGGCCTACTCCTCAACGCCTGCTCCCGTCCATGCCGAACCGCGTTTTCTATCAACTTTGGCATGCTCGGAGAGAGAAAAAAGGAAAAAAAAAAAAAAAAGGCAGGTAAAGGTTGTGGATAAAAAAGTAAAAAATTGCCAAAATACTTTCTGGGCCCTCAAAAAAAAGGCCTACTCCTCAACGCCTGCTCCCGTCCATGCCGAACCGCGTTTTCTCTCAACTTTGGCATGCTCGGAGAGAGAAAAAAGGAAAAAAAGAAAAAAAAGGCAGGTAAAGGTTGTGGATAAAACTCCAAAACCTCGCTACAATTGCCAAAATACTTTCTGGGCCCTCAAAAAAAGGCCTACTCCTCAACGCCTGGTCCCCAGGCACGTGCTGGGGGGCCTCAACTCAGGCTCTGCCCAATGTGGATCAAGGTCCACCTTCGCAGCGCCTTATGCGACACCCTGGTTGTGGGGGACGCGGCGTGGCGTGGCGGATCGCTCCGGTCGGCGCACAGCCGGCAACGGTCGACCCGTCCGCCTGGCTTTACTGCCCCCGCGCTTCTGTCTTTTGCACTGGCAAGCTAGCGACCGCTCGGCGTGCGAGGCCCGAGTCGGGGGACGGGAGTCTCGGGAGCCCACCAGCTCCCCGCAGGCTACCCGCCCGGCTGCCGAGCTTCCCGCCTGCGCGTCCAAGTGTGAACGCGCACGGCCGCCTCGCCGGGCTTCCTTTGCCGGGGCTCGGCTTGTCGGCCGGCGTCTCACGGTCCGTAGAAGGTTCGGTGCGTTCGCTGACGACGGGTCGAGAGAAGCGTTTTCTCTCCTCCCTCACTGACGGTCGTTGGTGCTCCCCAG
>NW_027468430.1:5000-10000 GCF_041734735.1 Babylonia areolata
TTCTATCAACTTTGGCATGCTCGGAGAGAGAAAAAAGGAAAAAAAGAAAAAAAGGTCCAGTAAAGGTTGTGGATAAAAGTAACCGGCTTTGGAGAATTGCCTGAATCCTTCCGGCGCTGTGAAAAAAAAAGACCAAAAAAAAGACCTGGTCGTCAACGCCTGCTCCTGTCCATGCCAAACGGCGTTTTCCTCTCAACTTTGGCATGCTCGCTGAGGAAAAGGCAGGTAAAGGTTGTGGATAAAAAGTAAACGCGCTGTGGAGAATTGCCCAAATCGTTCAGGCGCCGTGAAAAAAAGAAAGACGTAGTCGTCAACGTCTGGTCCCGTCAATGGCGAAGGGCGTTTTCTCTCAACTTTGGCATGCTCGCTGAGGAAAAGGCAGGTAAAGGTTGTGGATAAAAGTCCGAAGAACCTCGCTACAATTGCCAAAATCTTTCCGCTGCCATTCAAAAATGGACTACTCCTCCACACCTCCTCCCGTCCATGCCAAACGGCGTTTTCTCTCAACTTTGGCATGCTCGGAGAGAAAAAAAGGCAGGTAAAGGTTGTGGATAAAAAAGTAAAAAAATTGCCAAAATACTTTCTGGGCCCTCAAAAAAAGGCCTACTCCTCAACGCCTGCTCCCGTCCATGCCGAACCGCGTTTTCTATCAACTTTGGCATGCTCGGAGAGAGAAAAAAGGAAAAAAAGAAAAAAAAGGTCCAGTAAAGGTTGTGGATAAAAGTAACCGGCTTTGGAGAATTGCCTGAATCCTTCCGGCGCTGTGAAAAAAAAAGACCAAAAAAAGACCTGGTCGTCAACGCCTGCTCCTGTCCATGCCAAACGGCGTTTTCCTCTCAACTTTGGCATGCTCGCTGAGGAAAAGGCAGGTAAAGGTTGTGGATAAAAAGTAAACGCGCTGTGGAGAATTGCCCAAATCGTTCAGGCGCCGTGAAAAAAAGAAAGACGTAGTCGTCAACGTCTGGTCCCGTCAATGGCGAAGGGCGTTTTCTCTCAACTTTGGCATGCTCGCTGAGGAAAAGGCAGGTAAAGGTTGTGGATAAAAGTCCGAAGAACCTCGCTACAATTGCCAAAATCTTTCCGCTGCCATTCAAAAATGGACTACTCCTCCACACCTCCTCCCGTCCATGCCAAACGGCGTTTTCTCTCAACTTTGGCATGCTCGGAGAGAAAAAAAGGCAGGTAAAGGTTGTGGATAAAAAAGTAAAAAATTGCCAAAATACTTTCTGGGCCCTCAAAAAAAGGCCTACTCCTCAACGCCTGCTCCCGTCCATGCCGAACCGCGTTTTCTATCAACTTTGGCATGCTCGGAGAGAGAAAAAAGGAAAAAAAGAAAAAAAAGGTCCAGTAAAGGTTGTGGATAAAAGTAACCGGCTTTGGAGAATTGCCTGAATCCTTCCGGCGCTGTGAAAAAAAAAGACCAAAAAAAAGACCTGGTCGTCAACGCCTGCTCCTGTCCATGCCAAACGGCGTTTTCCTCTCAACTTTGGCATGCTCGCTGAGGAAAAGGCAGGTAAAGGTTGTGGATAAAAAGTAAACGCGCTGTGGAGAATTGCCCAAATCGTTCAGGCGCCGTGAAAAAAAGAAAGACGTAGTCGTCAACGTCTGGTCCCGTCAATGGCGAAGGGCGTTTTCTCTCAACTTTGGCATGCTCGCTGAGGAAAAGGCAGGTAAAGGTTGTGGATAAAAGTCCGAAGAACCTCGCTACAATTGCCAAAATCTTTCCGCTGCCATTCAAAAATGGACTACTCCTCCACACCTCCTCCCGTCCATGCCAAACGGCGTTTTCTCTCAACTTTGGCATGCTCGGAGAGAAAAAAAGGCAGGTAAAGGTTGTGGATAAAAAAGTAAAAAATTGCCAAAATACTTTCTGGGCCCTCAAAAAAAGGCCTACTCCTCAACGCCTGCTCCCGTCCATGCCGAACCGCGTTTTCTATCAACTTTGGCATGCTCGGAGAGAGAAAAAAGGAAAAAAAGAAAAAAAAGGTCCAGTAAAGGTTGTGGATAAAAGTAACCGGCTTTGGAGAATTGCCTGAATCCTTCCGGCGCTGTGAAAAAAAAAGACCAAAAAAAAGACCTGGTCGTCAACGCCTGCTCCTGTCCATGCCAAACGGCGTTTTCCTCTCAACTTTGGCATGCTCGCTGAGGAAAAGGCAGGTAAAGGTTGTGGATAAAAAGTAAACGCGCTGTGGAGAATTGCCCAAATCGTTCAGGCGCCGTGAAAAAAAGAAAGACGTAGTCGTCAACGTCTGGTCCCGTCAATGGCGAAGGGCGTTTTCTCTCAACTTTGGCATGCTCGCTGAGGAAAAGGCAGGTAAAGGTTGTGGATAAAAGTCCGAAGAACCTCGCTACAATTGCCAAAATCTTTCCGCTGCCATTCAAAAATGGACTACTCCTCCACACCTCCTCCCGTCCATGCCAAACGGCGTTTTCTCTCAACTTTGGCATGCTCGGAGAGAAAAAAAGGCAGGTAAAGGTTGTGGATAAAAAAGTAAAAAATTGCCAAAATACTTTCTGGGCCCTCAAAAAAAGGCCTACTCCTCAACGCCTGCTCCCGTCCATGCCGAACCGCGTTTTCTATCAACTTTGGCATGCTCGGAGAGAGAAAAAAGGAAAAAAAGAAAAAAAAGGTCCAGTAAAGGTTGTGGATAAAAGTAACCGGCTTTGGAGAATTGCCTGAATCCTTCCGGCGCTGTGAAAAAAAAAGACCAAAAAAAAGACCTGGTCGTCAACGCCTGCTCCTGTCCATGCCAAACGGCGTTTTCCTCTCAACTTTGGCATGCTCGCTGAGGAAAAGGCAGGTAAAGGTTGTGGATAAAAAGTAAACGCGCTGTGGAGAATTGCCCAAATCGTTCAGGCGCCGTGAAAAAAAGAAAGACGTAGTCGTCAACGTCTGGTCCCGTCAATGGCGAAGGGCGTTTTCTCTCAACTTTGGCATGCTCGCTGAGGAAAAGGCAGGTAAAGGTTGTGGATAAAAGTCCGAAGAACCTCGCTACAATTGCCAAAATCTTTCCGCTGCCATTCAAAAATGGACTACTCCTCCACACCTCCTCCCGTCCATGCCAAACGGCGTTTTCTCTCAACTTTGGCATGCTCGGAGAGAAAAAAAGGCAGGTAAAGGTTGTGGATAAAAAAGTAAAAAATTGCCAAAATACTTTCTGGGCCCTCAAAAAAAGGCCTACTCCTCAACGCCTGCTCCCGTCCATGCCGAACCGCGTTTTCTATCAACTTTGGCATGCTCGGAGAGAGAAAAAAGGAAAAAAAGAAAAAAAAGGTCCAGTAAAGGTTGTGGATAAAAGTAACCGGCTTTGGAGAATTGCCTGAATCCTTCCGGCGCTGTGAAAAAAAAAGACCAAAAAAAAGACCTGGTCGTCAACGCCTGCTCCTGTCCATGCCAAACGGCGTTTTCCTCTCAACTTTGGCATGCTCGCTGAGGAAAAGGCAGGTAAAGGTTGTGGATAAAAAGTAAACGCGCTGTGGAGAATTGCCCAAATCGTTCAGGCGCCGTGAAAAAAAGAAAGACGTAGTCGTCAACGTCTGGTCCCGTCAATGGCGAAGGGCGTTTTCTCTCAACTTTGGCATGCTCGCTGAGGAAAAGGCAGGTAAAGGTTGTGGATAAAAGTCCGAAGAACCTCGCTACAATTGCCAAAATCTTTCCGCTGCCATTCAAAAATGGACTACTCCTCCACACCTCCTCCCGTCCATGCCAAACGGCGTTTTCTCTCAACTTTGGCATGCTCGGAGAGAAAAAAAGGCAGGTAAAGGTTGTGGATAAAACTCCAAAACCTCGCTACAATTGCCAAAATACTTTCTGGGCCCTCAAAAAAAGGCCTACTCCTCAACGCCTGGTCCCCAGGCACGTGCTGGGGGGCCTCAACTCAGGCTCTGCCCAATGTGGATCAAGGTCCACCTTCGCAGCGCCTTATGCGACACCCTGGTTGTGGGGGACGCGGCGTGGCGTGGCGGATCGCTCCGGTCGGCGCACAGCCGGCAACGGTCGACCCGTCCGCCTGGCTTTACTGCCCCCGCGCTTCTGTCTTTTGCACTGGCAAGCTAGCGACCGCTCGGCGTGCGAGGCCCGAGTCGGGGGACGGGAGTCTCGGGAGCCCACCAGCTCCCCGCAGGCTACCCGCCCGGCTGCCGAGCTTCCCGCCTGCGCGTCCAAGTGTGAACGCGCACGGCCGCCTCGCCGGGCTTCCTTTGCCGGGGCTCGGCTTGTCGGCCGGCGTCTCACGGTCCGTAGAAGGTTCGGTGCGTTCGCTGACGACGGGTCGAGAGAAGCGTTTTCTCTCCTCCCTCACTGACGGTCGTTGGTGCTCCCCAGCCCCTTCGGCGTCCCAAAGCGTAACGCCTGCTTCATCTCGTCAAGGGCGCGCCCGTCTCTAACCGGGCGTCGTCCGGCACGTGGAAACGGGCGGGAGACGGTGTCGAGGAGGAAGAAAGGGTGGGGTCCGGTCCGGTCCGGTCTGGTCTCCTCCTCCTCCTTCTTCTTCTTGGCGCGCCTCCCGCCGAGACCGATGGATTCGTTGCACTCTCAGGCCCTGAATCTGTTGTCCGGTGGTTTCAGTTGATAGTGCTGCCGCGGACCGCCCACGGAAAGAGCTCAGCCCTCGTTTCTGTGAGCAGCGGTCCCAACTGGCGCTGCAACCGTCTCCCGGGGCACGCAGAATACGGGTTGCATTCTGGTTGATCCTGCCAGTAGTCATATGCTTGTCTCAAAGATTAAGCCATGCATGTCTAAGTTCACACCCTCGTACGGTGAAACCGCGAATGGCTCATTAAATCAGTCGAGGTTCCTTAGATGATCCAAATTTACTTGGATAACTGTGGTAATTCTAGAGCTAATACATGCCGACCAGCTCCGACCCCTCGGGGAAAGAGCGCTTTTATTAGTTCAAAGCCAGTCGGGTTCTGCCCGTCCTTTGGTGACTCTGGATAACTTTGTGCCGATCGCATGGCCTCGAGCCGGCGACGCATCTTTCAAATGTCTGCCCTATCAA
>NW_027468431.1:0-2500 GCF_041734735.1 Babylonia areolata
CCTACGGAAACCTTGTTACGACTTTTACTTCCTCTAAACGATCAAGTTCGAGCGTCTTCTCGACCGTCGGCGCCGCCCGGTGAAGGGCGGGCCGAGACCAATCCGAGGCCCTCACTAAACCGTTCAATCGGTAGTAGCGACGGGCGGTGTGTACAAAGGGCAGGGACGTAATCAACGCGAGCTTATGACTCGCGCTTACTGGGAATTCCTCGTTCATGGGGAACAATTTCAAGCCCCAATCCCTATCACGAAGGAGATTCAACGGGTTTCCCAACCCTTTCGGGCCAGGGAGAAAGCCACGCTGATTCCTTCAGTGTAGCGCGCGTGCGGCCCCGGACATCTAAGGGCATCACAGACCTGTTATTGCTCAATCTCGTGTGGCTAAACGCCACTTGTCCCTCTAAGAAGTTAGCGCCGACGCGTGAAGGATCGGCGAACTATTTAGTAGGCTAGAGTCTCGTTCGTTATCGGAATTAACCAGACAAATCGCTCCACCAACTAAGAACGGCCATGCACCACCACCCACTGAATCAAGAAAGAGCTATCAATCTGTCAATCCTTACAGTGTCCGGACCGGGTGAGTTTTCCCGTGTTGAGTCAAATTAAGCCGCAGGCTCCACTCCTGGTGGTGCCCTTCCGTCAATTCCTTTAAGTTTCAGCTTTGCAACCATACTTCCCCCGGAACCCGAAAACTTTGGTTTCCCGGAAGCTGCCCGCAGAGTCGATGAAGCAACACCAGCGAATCGCTAGTTGGCATCGTTTATGGTCAGAACTACGACGGTATCTGATCGTCTTCGAACCTCTGACTTTCGTTCTTGACTAATGAAAACATGCTTGGCAAATGCTTTCGCAGTTGTTCGTCTTGCGATGATCCAAGAATTTCACCTCTAACACCGCAATACGGATGCCCCCGTCTGTCCCTCTTAATCATTACCTCGTGTTCCGAAAACCAGCAAAATAGAACCGAGGTCCTATTCCATTATTCCATGCACCATTATTCAGGCAACGTGCCTGCTTTGAACACTCTAATTTCTTCAAAGTAAACGTTCCGGCCACCCAAAACGCTCAATGAAGAGCACCATGGGCTGAACAACCGGGAAGCGTAGGATGGGAAACAAAACACACAGTGACCGCCGCGAGGCGGACCGTGCGCCCATGCCTGAGATCCAACTACGAGCTTTTTAATCGCAACAACTTTAGTATACGCTATTGGAGCTGGAATTACCGCGGCTGCTGGCACCAGACTTGCCCTCCAATAGATCCTCGTTAAAGGGTTTAAAGTGTACTCATTCCAATTACGGAGCCTCAAAAGAGTTCCGTATTGTTATTTTTCGTCACTACCTCCCCGTGCCAGGAGTGGGTAAGTTGCGCGCCTGCTGCCTTCCTTGGATGTGGTAGCCGTTTCTCATGCTCCCTCTCCGGAATCGAACCCTGATTCCCCGCTACCCGTTGCTAACATGGTAGGCAGATCACGTACCATCGTCATTTGATAGGGCAGACATTTGAAAGATGCGTCGCCGGCTCGAGGCCATGCGATCGGCACAAAGTTATCCAGAGTCACCAAAGGACGGGCAGAACCCGACTGGCTTTGAACTAATAAAAGCGCTCTTTCCCCGAGGGGTCGGAGCTGGTCGGCATGTATTAGCTCTAGAATTACCACAGTTATCCAAGTAAATTTGGATCATCTAAGGAACCTCGACTGATTTAATGAGCCATTCGCGGTTTCACCGTACGAGGGTGTGAACTTAGACATGCATGGCTTAATCTTTGAGACAAGCATATGACTACTGGCAGGATCAACCAGAATGCAACCCGTATTCTGCGTGCCCCCGGGAGACGGTTGCAGCGCCAGTTGGGACCGCTGCTCACAGAAACGAGGGCTGAGCTCTTTCCGTGGGCGGTCCGCGGCAGCACTATCAACTGAAACCACCGGACAACAGATTCAGGGCCTGAGAGTGCAACGAATCCATCGGTCTCGGCGGGAGGCGCGCCAAGAAGAAGAAGGAGGAGGAGGAGACCAGACCGGACCGGACCGGACCCCACCCTTTCTTCCTCCTCGACACCGTCTCCCGCCCGTTTCCACGTGCCGGACGACGCCCGGTTAGAGACGGGCGCGCCCTTGACGAGATGAAGCAGGCGTTACGCTTTGGGACGCCGAAGGGGCTGGGGAGCACCAACGACCGTCAGTGAGGGAGGAGAGAAAACGCTTCTCTCGACCCGTCGTCAGCGAACGCACCGAACCTTCTACGGACCGTGAGACGCCGGCCGACAAGCCGAGCCCCGGCAAAGGAAGCCCGGCGAGGCGGCCGTGCGCGTTCACACTTGGACGCGCAGGCGGGAAGCTCGGCAGCCGGGCGGGTAGCCTGCGGGGAGCTGGTGGGCTCCCGAGACTCCCGTCCCCCGACTCGGGCCTCGCACGCCGAGCGGTCGCTAGCTTGCCAGTGCAAAAGACAGAAGCGCGGGGGCAGTAAAGCCAGGCGGACGGGTCGACCGTTGCCGG
>NW_027468431.1:12500-15000 GCF_041734735.1 Babylonia areolata
CGTGAGACGCCGGCCGACAAGCCGAGCCCCGGCAAAGGAAGCCCGGCGAGGCGGCCGTGCGCGTTCACACTTGGACGCGCAGGCGGGAAGCTCGGCAGCCGGGCGGGTAGCCTGCGGGGAGCTGGTGGGCTCCCGAGACTCCCGTCCCCCGACTCGGGCCTCGCACGCCGAGCGGTCGCTAGCTTGCCAGTGCAAAAGACAGAAGCGCGGGGGCAGTAAAGCCAGGCGGACGGGTCGACCGTTGCCGGCTGTGCGCCGACCGGAGCGATCCGCCACGCCACGCCGCGTCCCCCACAACCAGGGTGTCGCATAAGGCGCTGCGAAGGTGGACCTTGATCCACATTGGGCAGAGCCTGAGTTGAGGCCCCCCAGCACGTGCCTGGGGACCAGGCGTTGAGGAGTAGGCCTTTTTTTGAGGGCCCAGAAAGTATTTTGGCAATTGTAGCGAGGTTTTGGAGTTTTATCCACAACCTTTACCTGCCTTTTTTTCTCTCCGAGCATGCCAAAGTTGAGAGAAAACGCCGTTTGGCATGGACGGGAGGAGGTGTGGAGGAGTAGTCCATTTTTGAATGGCAGCGGAAAGATTTTGGCAATTGTAGCGAGGTTCTTCGGACTTTTATCCACAACCTTTACCTGCCTTTTCCTCAGCGAGCATGCCAAAGTTGAGAGAAAACGCCCTTCGCCATTGACGGGACCAGACGTTGACGACTACGTCTTTCTTTTTTTCACGGCGCCTGAACGATTTGGGCAATTCTCCACAGCGCGTTTACTTTTTATCCACAACCTTTACCTGCCTTTTCCTCAGCGAGCATGCCAAAGTTGAGAGGAAAACGCCGTTTGGCATGGACAGGAGCAGGCGTTGACGACCAGGTCTTTTTTTTGGTCTTTTTTTTTCACAGCGCCGGAAGGATTCAGGCAATTCTCCAAAGCCGGTTACTTTTATCCACAACCTTTACTGGACCTTTTTTTTCTTTTTTTCCTTTTTTCTCTCTCCGAGCATGCCAAAGTTGATAGAAAACGCGGTTCGGCATGGACGGGAGCAGGCGTTGAGGAGTAGGCCTTTTTTTGAGGGCCCAGAAAGTATTTTGGCAATTTTTTACTTTTTTATCCACAACCTTTACCTGCCTTTTTTTCTCTCCGAGCATGCCAAAGTTGAGAGAAAACGCCGTTTGGCATGGACGGGAGGAGGTGTGGAGGAGTAGTCCATTTTTGAATGGCAGCGGAAAGATTTTGGCAATTGTAGCGAGGTTCTTCGGACTTTTATCCACAACCTTTACCTGCCTTTTCCTCAGCGAGCATGCCAAAGTTGAGAGAAAACGCCCTTCGCCATTGACGGGACCAGACGTTGACGACTACGTCTTTCTTTTTTTCACGGCGCCTGAACGATTTGGGCAATTCTCCACAGCGCGTTTACTTTTTATCCACAACCTTTACCTGCCTTTTCCTCAGCGAGCATGCCAAAGTTGAGAGGAAAACGCCGTTTGGCATGGACAGGAGCAGGCGTTGACGACCAGGTCTTTTTTTTGGTCTTTTTTTTTCACAGCGCCGGAAGGATTCAGGCAATTCTCCAAAGCCGGTTACTTTTATCCACAACCTTTACTGGACCTTTTTTTTCTTTTTTTCCTTTTTTCTCTCTCCGAGCATGCCAAAGTTGATAGAAAACGCGGTTCGGCATGGACGGGAGCAGGCGTTGAGGAGTAGGCCTTTTTTTGAGGGCCCAGAAAGTATTTTGGCAATTTTTTACTTTTTTATCCACAACCTTTACCTGCCTTTTTTTCTCTCCGAGCATGCCAAAGTTGAGAGAAAACGCCGTTTGGCATGGACGGGAGGAGGTGTGGAGGAGTAGTCCATTTTTGAATGGCAGCGGAAAGATTTTGGCAATTGTAGCGAGGTTCTTCGGACTTTTATCCACAACCTTTACCTGCCTTTTCCTCAGCGAGCATGCCAAAGTTGAGAGAAAACGCCCTTCGCCATTGACGGGACCAGACGTTGACGACTACGTCTTTCTTTTTTTCACGGCGCCTGAACGATTTGGGCAATTCTCCACAGCGCGTTTACTTTTTATCCACAACCTTTACCTGCCTTTTCCTCAGCGAGCATGCCAAAGTTGAGAGGAAAACGCCGTTTGGCATGGACAGGAGCAGGCGTTGACGACCAGGTCTTTTTTTTGGTCTTTTTTTTTCACAGCGCCGGAAGGATTCAGGCAATTCTCCAAAGCCGGTTACTTTTATCCACAACCTTTACTGGACCTTTTTTTTCTTTTTTTCCTTTTTTCTCTCTCCGAGCATGCCAAAGTTGATAGAAAACGCGGTTCGGCATGGACGGGAGCAGGCGTTGAGGAGTAGGCCTTTTTTTGAGGGCCCAGAAAGTATTTTGGCAATTTTTTACTTTTTTATCCACAACCTTTACCTGCCTTTTTTTCTCTCCGAGCATGCCAAAGTTGAGAGAAAACGCCGTTTGGCATGGACGGGAGGAGGTGTGGAGGAGTAGTCCATTTTTG
>NW_027468432.1:5000-7500 GCF_041734735.1 Babylonia areolata
AGGCAGGTAAAGGTTGTGGATAAAAGTCCGAAGAACCTCGCTACAATTGCCAAAATCTTTCCGCTGCCATTCAAAAATGGACTACTCCTCCACACCTCCTCCCGTCCATGCCAAACGGCGTTTTCTCTCAACTTTGGCATGCTCGGAGAGAAAAAAAGGCAGGTAAAGGTTGTGGATAAAAAAGTAAAAAATTGCCAAAATACTTTCTGGGCCCTCAAAAAAAGGCCTACTCCTCAACGCCTGCTCCCGTCCATGCCGAACCGCGTTTTCTATCAACTTTGGCATGCTCGGAGAGAGAAAAAAGGAAAAAAAGAAAAAAAAGGTCCAGTAAAGGTTGTGGATAAAAGTAACCGGCTTTGGAGAATTGCCTGAATCCTTCCGGCGCTGTGAAAAAAAAAGACCAAAAAAAAGACCTGGTCGTCAACGCCTGCTCCTGTCCATGCCAAACGGCGTTTTCCTCTCAACTTTGGCATGCTCGCTGAGGAAAAGGCAGGTAAAGGTTGTGGATAAAAAGTAAACGCGCTGTGGAGAATTGCCCAAATCGTTCAGGCGCCGTGAAAAAAAGAAAGACGTAGTCGTCAACGTCTGGTCCCGTCAATGGCGAAGGGCGTTTTCTCTCAACTTTGGCATGCTCGCTGAGGAAAAGGCAGGTAAAGGTTGTGGATAAAAGTCCGAAGAACCTCGCTACAATTGCCAAAATCTTTCCGCTGCCATTCAAAAATGGACTACTCCTCCACACCTCCTCCCGTCCATGCCAAACGGCGTTTTCTCTCAACTTTGGCATGCTCGGAGAGAAAAAAAGGCAGGTAAAGGTTGTGGATAAAAAAGTAAAAAATTGCCAAAATACTTTCTGGGCCCTCAAAAAAAGGCCTACTCCTCAACGCCTGCTCCCGTCCATGCCGAACCGCGTTTTCTATCAACTTTGGCATGCTCGGAGAGAGAAAAAAGGAAAAAAAGAAAAAAAAGGTCCAGTAAAGGTTGTGGATAAAAGTAACCGGCTTTGGAGAATTGCCTGAATCCTTCCGGCGCTGTGAAAAAAAAAGACCAAAAAAAAGACCTGGTCGTCAACGCCTGCTCCTGTCCATGCCAAACGGCGTTTTCCTCTCAACTTTGGCATGCTCGCTGAGGAAAAGGCAGGTAAAGGTTGTGGATAAAAAGTAAACGCGCTGTGGAGAATTGCCCAAATCGTTCAGGCGCCGTGAAAAAAAGAAAGACGTAGTCGTCAACGTCTGGTCCCGTCAATGGCGAAGGGCGTTTTCTCTCAACTTTGGCATGCTCGCTGAGGAAAAGGCAGGTAAAGGTTGTGGATAAAAGTCCGAAGAACCTCGCTACAATTGCCAAAATCTTTCCGCTGCCATTCAAAAATGGACTACTCCTCCACACCTCCTCCCGTCCATGCCAAACGGCGTTTTCTCTCAACTTTGGCATGCTCGGAGAGAAAAAAAGGCAGGTAAAGGTTGTGGATAAAAAAGTAAAAAATTGCCAAAATACTTTCTGGGCCCTCAAAAAAAGGCCTACTCCTCAACGCCTGCTCCCGTCCATGCCGAACCGCGTTTTCTATCAACTTTGGCATGCTCGGAGAGAGAAAAAAGGAAAAAAAGAAAAAAAGGCAGGTAAAGGTTGTGGATAAAACTCCAAAACCTCGCTACAATTGCCAAAATACTTTCTGGGCCCTCAAAAAAAGGCCTACTCCTCAACGTCTGGTCCCCAGGCACGTGCTGGGGGGCCTCAACTCAGGCTCTGCCCAATGTGGATCAAGGTCCACCTTCGCAGCGCCTTATGCGACACCCTGGTTGTGGGGGACGCGGCGTGGCGTGGCGGATCGCTCCGGTCGGCGCACAGCCGGCAACGGTCGACCCGTCCGCCTGGCTTTACTGCCCCCGCGCTTCTGTCTTTTGCACTGGCAAGCTAGCGACCGCTCGGCGTGCGAGGCCCGAGTCGGGGGACGGGAGTCTCGGGAGCCCACCAGCTCCCCGCAGGCTACCCGCCCGGCTGCCGAGCTTCCCGCCTGCGCGTCCAAGTGTGAACGCGCACGGCCGCCTCGCCGGGCTTCCTTTGCCGGGGCTCGGCTTGTCGGCCGGCGTCTCACGGTCCGTAGAAGGTTCGGTGCGTTCGCTGACGACGGGTCGAGAGAAGCGTTTTCTCTCCTCCCTCACTGACGGTCGTTGGTGCTCCCCAGCCCCTTCGGCGTCCCAAAGCGTAACGCCTGCTTCATCTCGTCAAGGGCGCGCCCGTCTCTAACCGGGCGTCGTCCGGCACGTGGAAACGGGCGGGAGACGGTGTCGAGGAGGAAGAAAGGGTGGGGTCCGGTCCGGTCCGGTCTGGTCTCCTCCTCCTCCTTCTTCTTCTTGGCGCGCCTCCCGCCGAGACCGATGGATTCGTTGCACTCTCAGGCCCTGAATCTGTTGTCCGGTGGTTTCAGTTGATAGTGCTGCCGCGGACCGCCCACGGAAAGAGCTCAGCCCTCGTTTCTGTGAGCAGCGGTCCCAACTGGCGCTGC
>NW_027468432.1:25000-27500 GCF_041734735.1 Babylonia areolata
TCTCAACTTTGGCATGCTCGCTGAGGAAAAGGCAGGTAAAGGTTGTGGATAAAAGTCCGAAGAACCTCGCTACAATTGCCAAAATCTTTCCGCTGCCATTCAAAAATGGACTACTCCTCCACACCTCCTCCCGTCCATGCCAAACGGCGTTTTCTCTCAACTTTGGCATGCTCGGAGAGAAAAAAAGGCAGGTAAAGGTTGTGGATAAAAAAGTAAAAAAATTGCCAAAATACTTTCTGGGCCCTCAAAAAAAGGCCTACTCCTCAACGCCTGCTCCCGTCCATGCCGAACCGCGTTTTCTATCAACTTTGGCATGCTCGGAGAGAGAAAAAAGGAAAAAAAGAAAAAAAAGGTCCAGTAAAGGTTGTGGATAAAAGTAACCGGCTTTGGAGAATTGCCTGAATCCTTCCGGCGCTGTGAAAAAAAAAGACCAAAAAAAAGACCTGGTCGTCAACGCCTGCTCCTGTCCATGCCAAACGGCGTTTTCCTCTCAACTTTGGCATGCTCGCTGAGGAAAAGGCAGGTAAAGGTTGTGGATAAAAAGTAAACGCGCTGTGGAGAATTGCCCAAATCGTTCAGGCGCCGTGAAAAAAAGAAAGACGTAGTCGTCAACGTCTGGTCCCGTCAATGGCGAAGGGCGTTTTCTCTCAACTTTGGCATGCTCGCTGAGGAAAAGGCAGGTAAAGGTTGTGGATAAAAGTCCGAAGAACCTCGCTACAATTGCCAAAATCTTTCCGCTGCCATTCAAAAATGGACTACTCCTCCACACCTCCTCCCGTCCATGCCAAACGGCGTTTTCTCTCAACTTTGGCATGCTCGGAGAGAAAAAAAGGCAGGTAAAGGTTGTGGATAAAAAAGTAAAAAAATTGCCAAAATACTTTCTGGGCCCTCAAAAAAAGGCCTACTCCTCAACGCCTGCTCCCGTCCATGCCGAACCGCGTTTTCTATCAACTTTGGCATGCTCGGAGAGAGAAAAAAGGAAAAAAAAAAAAAAAGGTCCAGTAAAGGTTGTGGATAAAAGTAACCGGCTTTGGAGAATTGCCTGAATCCTTCCGGCGCTGTGAAAAAAAAAGACCAAAAAAAAGACCTGGTCGTCAACGCCTGCTCCTGTCCATGCCAAACGGCGTTTTCCTCTCAACTTTGGCATGCTCGCTGAGGAAAAGGCAGGTAAAGGTTGTGGATAAAAAGTAAACGCGCTGTGGAGAATTGCCCAAATCGTTCAGGCGCCGTGAAAAAAAGAAAGACGTAGTCGTCAACGTCTGGTCCCGTCAATGGCGAAGGGCGTTTTCTCTCAACTTTGGCATGCTCGCTGAGGAAAAGGCAGGTAAAGGTTGTGGATAAAAGTCCGAAGAACCTCGCTACAATTGCCAAAATCTTTCCGCTGCCATTCAAAAATGGACTACTCCTCCACACCTCCTCCCGTCCATGCCAAACGGCGTTTTCTCTCAACTTTGGCATGCTCGGAGAGAAAAAAAGGCAGGTAAAGGTTGTGGATAAAAAAGTAAAAAAATTGCCAAAATACTTTCTGGGCCCTCAAAAAAAGGCCTACTCCTCAACGCCTGCTCCCGTCCATGCCGAACCGCGTTTTCTATCAACTTTGGCATGCTCGGAGAGAGAAAAAAGGAAAAAAAGAAAAAAAAGGTCCAGTAAAGGTTGTGGATAAAAGTAACCGGCTTTGGAGAATTGCCTGAATCCTTCCGGCGCTGTGAAAAAAAAAGACCAAAAAAAAGACCTGGTCGTCAACGCCTGCTCCTGTCCATGCCAAACGGCGTTTTCCTCTCAACTTTGGCATGCTCGCTGAGGAAAAGGCAGGTAAAGGTTGTGGATAAAAAGTAAACGCGCTGTGGAGAATTGCCCAAATCGTTCAGGCGCCGTGAAAAAAAGAAAGACGTAGTCGTCAACGTCTGGTCCCGTCAATGGCGAAGGGCGTTTTCTCTCAACTTTGGCATGCTCGCTGAGGAAAAGGCAGGTAAAGGTTGTGGATAAAAGTCCGAAGAACCTCGCTACAATTGCCAAAATCTTTCCGCTGCCATTCAAAAATGGACTACTCCTCCACACCTCCTCCCGTCCATGCCAAACGGCGTTTTCTCTCAACTTTGGCATGCTCGGAGAGAAAAAAAGGCAGGTAAAGGTTGTGGATAAAAAAGTAAAAAAATTGCCAAAATACTTTCTGGGCCCTCAAAAAAAGGCCTACTCCTCAACGCCTGCTCCCGTCCATGCCGAACCGCGTTTTCTATCAACTTTGGCATGCTCGGAGAGAGAAAAAAGGAAAAAAAGAAAAAAAAGGTCCAGTAAAGGTTGTGGATAAAAGTAACCGGCTTTGGAGAATTGCCTGAATCCTTCCGGCGCTGTGAAAAAAAAAGACCAAAAAAAAGACCTGGTCGTCAACGCCTGCTCCTGTCCATGCCAAACGGCGTTTTCCTCTCAACTTTGGCATGCTCGCTGAGGAAAAGGCAGGTAAAGGTTGTGGATAAAAAGTAAACGCGCTGTGGAGAATTGC
>NW_027468433.1:0-7500 GCF_041734735.1 Babylonia areolata
GCCCGGTGAAGGGCGGGCCGAGACCAATCCGAGGCCCTCACTAAACCGTTCAATCGGTAGTAGCGACGGGCGGTGTGTACAAAGGGCAGGGACGTAATCAACGCGAGCTTATGACTCGCGCTTACTGGGAATTCCTCGTTCATGGGGAACAATTTCAAGCCCCAATCCCTATCACGAAGGAGATTCAACGGGTTTCCCAACCCTTTCGGGCCAGGGAGAAAGCCACGCTGATTCCTTCAGTGTAGCGCGCGTGCGGCCCCGGACATCTAAGGGCATCACAGACCTGTTATTGCTCAATCTCGTGTGGCTAAACGCCACTTGTCCCTCTAAGAAGTTAGCGCCGACGCGTGAAGGATCGGCGAACTATTTAGTAGGCTAGAGTCTCGTTCGTTATCGGAATTAACCAGACAAATCGCTCCACCAACTAAGAACGGCCATGCACCACCACCCACTGAATCAAGAAAGAGCTATCAATCTGTCAATCCTTACAGTGTCCGGACCGGGTGAGTTTTCCCGTGTTGAGTCAAATTAAGCCGCAGGCTCCACTCCTGGTGGTGCCCTTCCGTCAATTCCTTTAAGTTTCAGCTTTGCAACCATACTTCCCCCGGAACCCGAAAACTTTGGTTTCCCGGAAGCTGCCCGCAGAGTCGATGAAGCAACACCAGCGAATCGCTAGTTGGCATCGTTTATGGTCAGAACTACGACGGTATCTGATCGTCTTCGAACCTCTGACTTTCGTTCTTGACTAATGAAAACATGCTTGGCAAATGCTTTCGCAGTTGTTCGTCTTGCGATGATCCAAGAATTTCACCTCTAACACCGCAATACGGATGCCCCCGTCTGTCCCTCTTAATCATTACCTCGTGTTCCGAAAACCAGCAAAATAGAACCGAGGTCCTATTCCATTATTCCATGCACCATTATTCAGGCAACGTGCCTGCTTTGAACACTCTAATTTCTTCAAAGTAAACGTTCCGGCCACCCAAAACGCTCAATGAAGAGCACCATGGGCTGAACAACCGGGAAGCGTAGGATGGGAAACAAAACACACAGTGACCGCCGCGAGGCGGACCGTGCGCCCATGCCTGAGATCCAACTACGAGCTTTTTAATCGCAACAACTTTAGTATACGCTATTGGAGCTGGAATTACCGCGGCTGCTGGCACCAGACTTGCCCTCCAATAGATCCTCGTTAAAGGGTTTAAAGTGTACTCATTCCAATTACGGAGCCTCAAAAGAGTTCCGTATTGTTATTTTTCGTCACTACCTCCCCGTGCCAGGAGTGGGTAAGTTGCGCGCCTGCTGCCTTCCTTGGATGTGGTAGCCGTTTCTCATGCTCCCTCTCCGGAATCGAACCCTGATTCCCCGCTACCCGTTGCTAACATGGTAGGCAGATCACGTACCATCGTCATTTGATAGGGCAGACATTTGAAAGATGCGTCGCCGGCTCGAGGCCATGCGATCGGCACAAAGTTATCCAGAGTCACCAAAGGACGGGCAGAACCCGACTGGCTTTGAACTAATAAAAGCGCTCTTTCCCCGAGGGGTCGGAGCTGGTCGGCATGTATTAGCTCTAGAATTACCACAGTTATCCAAGTAAATTTGGATCATCTAAGGAACCTCGACTGATTTAATGAGCCATTCGCGGTTTCACCGTACGAGGGTGTGAACTTAGACATGCATGGCTTAATCTTTGAGACAAGCATATGACTACTGGCAGGATCAACCAGAATGCAACCCGTATTCTGCGTGCCCCCGGGAGACGGTTGCAGCGCCAGTTGGGACCGCTGCTCACAGAAACGAGGGCTGAGCTCTTTCCGTGGGCGGTCCGCGGCAGCACTATCAACTGAAACCACCGGACAACAGATTCAGGGCCTGAGAGTGCAACGAATCCATCGGTCTCGGCGGGAGGCGCGCCAAGAAGAAGAAGGAGGAGGAGGAGACCAGACCGGACCGGACCGGACCCCACCCTTTCTTCCTCCTCGACACCGTCTCCCGCCCGTTTCCACGTGCCGGACGACGCCCGGTTAGAGACGGGCGCGCCCTTGACGAGATGAAGCAGGCGTTACGCTTTGGGACGCCGAAGGGGCTGGGGAGCACCAACGACCGTCAGTGAGGGAGGAGAGAAAACGCTTCTCTCGACCCGTCGTCAGCGAACGCACCGAACCTTCTACGGACCGTGAGACGCCGGCCGACAAGCCGAGCCCCGGCAAAGGAAGCCCGGCGAGGCGGCCGTGCGCGTTCACACTTGGACGCGCAGGCGGGAAGCTCGGCAGCCGGGCGGGTAGCCTGCGGGGAGCTGGTGGGCTCCCGAGACTCCCGTCCCCCGACTCGGGCCTCGCACGCCGAGCGGTCGCTAGCTTGCCAGTGCAAAAGACAGAAGCGCGGGGGCAGTAAAGCCAGGCGGACGGGTCGACCGTTGCCGGCTGTGCGCCGACCGGAGCGATCCGCCACGCCACGCCGCGTCCCCCACAACCAGGGTGTCGCATAAGGCGCTGCGAAGGTGGACCTTGATCCACATTGGGCAGAGCCTGAGTTGAGGCCCCCCAGCACGTGCCTGGGGACCAGGCGTTGAGGAGTAGGCCTTTTTTTGAGGGCCCAGAAAGTATTTTGGCAATTGTAGCGAGGTTTTGGAGTTTTATCCACAACCTTTACCTGCCTTTTTTTCTCTCCGAGCATGCCAAAGTTGAGAGAAAACGCCGTTTGGCATGGACGGGAGGAGGTGTGGAGGAGTAGTCCATTTTTGAATGGCAGCGGAAAGATTTTGGCAATTGTAGCGAGGTTCTTCGGACTTTTATCCACAACCTTTACCTGCCTTTTCCTCAGCGAGCATGCCAAAGTTGAGAGAAAACGCCCTTCGCCATTGACGGGACCAGACGTTGACGACTACGTCTTTCTTTTTTTCACGGCGCCTGAACGATTTGGGCAATTCTCCACAGCGCGTTTACTTTTTATCCACAACCTTTACCTGCCTTTTCCTCAGCGAGCATGCCAAAGTTGAGAGGAAAACGCCGTTTGGCATGGACAGGAGCAGGCGTTGACGACCAGGTCTTTTTTTTGGTCTTTTTTTTTCACAGCGCCGGAAGGATTCAGGCAATTCTCCAAAGCCGGTTACTTTTATCCACAACCTTTACTGGACCTTTTTTTTCTTTTTTTCCTTTTTTCTCTCTCCGAGCATGCCAAAGTTGATAGAAAACGCGGTTCGGCATGGACGGGAGCAGGCGTTGAGGAGTAGGCCTTTTTTTGAGGGCCCAGAAAGTATTTTGGCAATTTTTTACTTTTTTATCCACAACCTTTACCTGCCTTTTTTTCTCTCCGAGCATGCCAAAGTTGAGAGAAAACGCCGTTTGGCATGGACGGGAGGAGGTGTGGAGGAGTAGTCCATTTTTGAATGGCAGCGGAAAGATTTTGGCAATTGTAGCGAGGTTCTTCGGACTTTTATCCACAACCTTTACCTGCCTTTTCCTCAGCGAGCATGCCAAAGTTGAGAGAAAACGCCCTTCGCCATTGACGGGACCAGACGTTGACGACTACGTCTTTCTTTTTTTCACGGCGCCTGAACGATTTGGGCAATTCTCCACAGCGCGTTTACTTTTTATCCACAACCTTTACCTGCCTTTTCCTCAGCGAGCATGCCAAAGTTGAGAGGAAAACGCCGTTTGGCATGGACAGGAGCAGGCGTTGACGACCAGGTCTTTTTTTTGGTCTTTTTTTTTCACAGCGCCGGAAGGATTCAGGCAATTCTCCAAAGCCGGTTACTTTTATCCACAACCTTTACTGGACCTTTTTTTTCTTTTTTTCCTTTTTTCTCTCTCCGAGCATGCCAAAGTTGATAGAAAACGCGGTTCGGCATGGACGGGAGCAGGCGTTGAGGAGTAGGCCTTTTTTTGAGGGCCCAGAAAGTATTTTGGCAATTTTTTACTTTTTTATCCACAACCTTTACCTGCCTTTTTTTCTCTCCGAGCATGCCAAAGTTGAGAGAAAACGCCGTTTGGCATGGACGGGAGGAGGTGTGGAGGAGTAGTCCATTTTTGAATGGCAGCGGAAAGATTTTGGCAATTGTAGCGAGGTTCTTCGGACTTTTATCCACAACCTTTACCTGCCTTTTCCTCAGCGAGCATGCCAAAGTTGAGAGAAAACGCCCTTCGCCATTGACGGGACCAGACGTTGACGACTACGTCTTTCTTTTTTTCACGGCGCCTGAACGATTTGGGCAATTCTCCACAGCGCGTTTACTTTTTATCCACAACCTTTACCTGCCTTTTCCTCAGCGAGCATGCCAAAGTTGAGAGGAAAACGCCGTTTGGCATGGACAGGAGCAGGCGTTGACGACCAGGTCTTTTTTTTGGTCTTTTTTTTTCACAGCGCCGGAAGGATTCAGGCAATTCTCCAAAGCCGGTTACTTTTATCCACAACCTTTACTGGACCTTTTTTTTCTTTTTTTCCTTTTTTCTCTCTCCGAGCATGCCAAAGTTGATAGAAAACGCGGTTCGGCATGGACGGGAGCAGGCGTTGAGGAGTAGGCCTTTTTTTGAGGGCCCAGAAAGTATTTTGGCAATTTTTTACTTTTTTATCCACAACCTTTACCTGCCTTTTTTTCTCTCCGAGCATGCCAAAGTTGAGAGAAAACGCCGTTTGGCATGGACGGGAGGAGGTGTGGAGGAGTAGTCCATTTTTGAATGGCAGCGGAAAGATTTTGGCAATTGTAGCGAGGTTCTTCGGACTTTTATCCACAACCTTTACCTGCCTTTTCCTCAGCGAGCATGCCAAAGTTGAGAGAAAACGCCCTTCGCCATTGACGGGACCAGACGTTGACGACTACGTCTTTCTTTTTTTCACGGCGCCTGAACGATTTGGGCAATTCTCCACAGCGCGTTTACTTTTTATCCACAACCTTTACCTGCCTTTTCCTCAGCGAGCATGCCAAAGTTGAGAGGAAAACGCCGTTTGGCATGGACAGGAGCAGGCGTTGACGACCAGGTCTTTTTTTTGGTCTTTTTTTTTCACAGCGCCGGAAGGATTCAGGCAATTCTCCAAAGCCGGTTACTTTTATCCACAACCTTTACTGGACCTTTTTTTTCTTTTTTTCCTTTTTTCTCTCTCCGAGCATGCCAAAGTTGATAGAAAACGCGGTTCGGCATGGACGGGAGCAGGCGTTGAGGAGTAGGCCTTTTTTTGAGGGCCCAGAAAGTATTTTGGCAATTTTTTACTTTTTTATCCACAACCTTTACCTGCCTTTTTTTCTCTCCGAGCATGCCAAAGTTGAGAGAAAACGCCGTTTGGCATGGACGGGAGGAGGTGTGGAGGAGTAGTCCATTTTTGAATGGCAGCGGAAAGATTTTGGCAATTGTAGCGAGGTTCTTCGGACTTTTATCCACAACCTTTACCTGCCTTTTCCTCAGCGAGCATGCCAAAGTTGAGAGAAAACGCCCTTCGCCATTGACGGGACCAGACGTTGACGACTACGTCTTTCTTTTTTTCACGGCGCCTGAACGATTTGGGCAATTCTCCACAGCGCGTTTACTTTTTATCCACAACCTTTACCTGCCTTTTCCTCAGCGAGCATGCCAAAGTTGAGAGGAAAACGCCGTTTGGCATGGACAGGAGCAGGCGTTGACGACCAGGTCTTTTTTTTGGTCTTTTTTTTTCACAGCGCCGGAAGGATTCAGGCAATTCTCCAAAGCCGGTTACTTTTATCCACAACCTTTACTGGACCTTTTTTTTCTTTTTTTCCTTTTTTCTCTCTCCGAGCATGCCAAAGTTGATAGAAAACGCGGTTCGGCATGGACGGGAGCAGGCGTTGAGGAGTAGGCCTTTTTTTGAGGGCCCAGAAAGTATTTTGGCAATTTTTTACTTTTTTATCCACAACCTTTACCTGCCTTTTTTTCTCTCCGAGCATGCCAAAGTTGAGAGAAAACGCCGTTTGGCATGGACGGGAGGAGGTGTGGAGGAGTAGTCCATTTTTGAATGGCAGCGGAAAGATTTTGGCAATTGTAGCGAGGTTCTTCGGACTTTTATCCACAACCTTTACCTGCCTTTTCCTCAGCGAGCATGCCAAAGTTGAGAGAAAACGCCCTTCGCCATTGACGGGACCAGACGTTGACGACTACGTCTTTCTTTTTTTCACGGCGCCTGAACGATTTGGGCAATTCTCCACAGCGCGTTTACTTTTTATCCACAACCTTTACCTGCCTTTTCCTCAGCGAGCATGCCAAAGTTGAGAGGAAAACGCCGTTTGGCATGGACAGGAGCAGGCGTTGACGACCAGGTCTTTTTTTTGGTCTTTTTTTTTCACAGCGCCGGAAGGATTCAGGCAATTCTCCAAAGCCGGTTACTTTTATCCACAACCTTTACTGGACCTTTTTTTTCTTTTTTTCCTTTTTTCTCTCTCCGAGCATGCCAAAGTTGATAGAAAACGCGGTTCGGCATGGACGGGAGCAGGCGTTGAGGAGTAGGCCTTTTTTTGAGGGCCCAGAAAGTATTTTGGCAATTTTTTACTTTTTTATCCACAACCTTTACCTGCCTTTTTTTCTCTCCGAGCATGCCAAAGTTGAGAGAAAACGCCGTTTGGCATGGACGGGAGGAGGTGTGGAGGAGTAGTCCATTTTTGAATGGCAGCGGAAAGATTTTGGCAATTGTAGCGAGGTTCTTCGGACTTTTATCCACAACCTTTACCTGCCTTTTCCTCAGCGAGCATGCCAAAGTTGAGAGAAAACGCCCTTCGCCATTGACGGGACCAGACGTTGACGACTACGTCTTTCTTTTTTTCACGGCGCCTGAACGATTTGGGCAATTCTCCACAGCGCGTTTACTTTTTATCCACAACCTTTACCTGCCTTTTCCTCAGCGAGCATGCCAAAGTTGAGAGGAAAACGCCGTTTGGCATGGACAGGAGCAGGCGTTGACGACCAGGTCTTTTTTTTGGTCTTTTTTTTTCACAGCGCCGGAAGGATTCAGGCAATTCTCCAAAGCCGGTTACTTTTATCCACAACCTTTACTGGACCTTTTTTTTCTTTTTTTCCTTTTTTCTCTCTCCGAGCATGCCAAAGTTGATAGAAAACGCGGTTCGGCATGGACGGGAGCAGGCGTTGAGGAGTAGGCCTTTTTTTGAGGGCCCAGAAAGTATTTTGGCAATTTTTTACTTTTTTATCCACAACCTTTACCTGCCTTTTTTTCTCTCCGAGCATGCCAAAGTTGAGAGAAAACGCCGTTTGGCATGGACGGGAGGAGGTGTGGAGGAGTAGTCCATTTTTGAATGGCAGCGGAAAGATTTTGGCAATTGTAGCGAGGTTCTTCGGACTTTTATCCACAACCTTTACCTGCCTTTTCCTCAGCGAGCATGCCAAAGTTGAGAGAAAACGCCCTTCGCCATTGACGGGACCAGACGTTGACGACTACGTCTTTCTTTTTTTCACGGCGCCTGAACGATTTGGGCAATTCTCCACAGCGCGTTTACTTTTTATCCACAACCTTTACCTGCCTTTTCCTCAGCGAGCATGC
>NW_027468433.1:17500-20000 GCF_041734735.1 Babylonia areolata
AAAGTACGCCGTTTGAGCATGGACGGGAGGAGGTGTGGAGGAGTAGTCCATTTTTGAATGGCAGCGGAAAGATTTTGGCAATTGTAGCGAGGTTCTTCGGACTTTTATCCACAACCTTTACCTGCCTTTTCCTCAGCGAGCATGCCAAAGTTGAGAGAAAACGCCCTTCGCCATTGACGGGACCAGACGTTGACGACTACGTCTTTCTTTTTTTCACGGCGCCTGAACGATTTGGGCAATTCTCCACAGCGCGTTTACTTTTTATCCACAACCTTTACCTGCCTTTTCCTCAGCGAGCATGCCAAAGTTGAGAGGAAAACGCCGTTTGGCATGGACAGGAGCAGGCGTTGACGACCAGGTCTTTTTTTTGGTCTTTTTTTTTCACAGCGCCGGAAGGATTCAGGCAATTCTCCAAAGCCGGTTACTTTTATCCACAACCTTTACTGGACCTTTTTTTTCTTTTTTTCCTTTTTTCTCTCTCCGAGCATGCCAAAGTTGATAGAAAACGCGGTTCGGCATGGACGGGAGCAGGCGTTGAGGAGTAGGCCTTTTTTTGAGGGCCCAGAAAGTATTTTGGCAATTTTTTACTTTTTTATCCACAACCTTTACCTGCCTTTTTTTCTCTCCGAGCATGCCAAAGTTGAGAGAAAACGCCGTTTGGCATGGACGGGAGGAGGTGTGGAGGAGTAGTCCATTTTTGAATGGCAGCGGAAAGATTTTGGCAATTGTAGCGAGGTTCTTCGGACTTTTATCCACAACCTTTACCTGCCTTTTCCTCAGCGAGCATGCCAAAGTTGAGAGAAAACGCCCTTCGCCATTGACGGGACCAGACGTTGACGACTACGTCTTTCTTTTTTTCACGGCGCCTGAACGATTTGGGCAATTCTCCACAGCGCGTTTACTTTTTATCCACAACCTTTACCTGCCTTTTCCTCAGCGAGCATGCCAAAGTTGAGAGGAAAACGCCGTTTGGCATGGACAGGAGCAGGCGTTGACGACCAGGTCTTTTTTTTGGTCTTTTTTTTTCACAGCGCCGGAAGGATTCAGGCAATTCTCCAAAGCCGGTTACTTTTATCCACAACCTTTACTGGACCTTTTTTTTCTTTTTTTCCTTTTTTCTCTCTCCGAGCATGCCAAAGTTGATAGAAAACGCGGTTCGGCATGGACGGGAGCAGGCGTTGAGGAGTAGGCCTTTTTTTGAGGGCCCAGAAAGTATTTTGGCAATTTTTTACTTTTTTATCCACAACCTTTACCTGCCTTTTTTTCTCTCCGAGCATGCCAAAGTTGAGAGAAAACGCCGTTTGGCATGGACGGGAGGAGGTGTGGAGGAGTAGTCCATTTTTGAATGGCAGCGGAAAGATTTTGGCAATTGTAGCGAGGTTCTTCGGACTTTTATCCACAACCTTTACCTGCCTTTTCCTCAGCGAGCATGCCAAAGTTGAGAGAAAACGCCCTTCGCCATTGACGGGACCAGACGTTGACGACTACGTCTTTCTTTTTTTCACGGCGCCTGAACGATTTGGGCAATTCTCCACAGCGCGTTTACTTTTTATCCACAACCTTTACCTGCCTTTTCCTCAGCGAGCATGCCAAAGTTGAGAGGAAAACGCCGTTTGGCATGGACAGGAGCAGGCGTTGACGACCAGGTCTTTTTTTTGGTCTTTTTTTTTCACAGCGCCGGAAGGATTCAGGCAATTCTCCAAAGCCGGTTACTTTTATCCACAACCTTTACTGGACCTTTTTTTTCTTTTTTTCCTTTTTTCTCTCTCCGAGCATGCCAAAGTTGATAGAAAACGCGGTTCGGCATGGACGGGAGCAGGCGTTGAGGAGTAGGCCTTTTTTTGAGGGCCCAGAAAGTATTTTGGCAATTTTTTACTTTTTTATCCACAACCTTTACCTGCCTTTTTTTCTCTCCGAGCATGCCAAAGTTGAGAGAAAACGCCGTTTGGCATGGACGGGAGGAGGTGTGGAGGAGTAGTCCATTTTTGAATGGCAGCGGAAAGATTTTGGCAATTGTAGCGAGGTTCTTCGGACTTTTATCCACAACCTTTACCTGCCTTTTCCTCAGCGAGCATGCCAAAGTTGAGAGAAAACGCCCTTCGCCATTGACGGGACCAGACGTTGACGACTACGTCTTTCTTTTTTTCACGGCGCCTGAACGATTTGGGCAATTCTCCACAGCGCGTTTACTTTTTATCCACAACCTTTACCTGCCTTTTCCTCAGCGAGCATGCCAAAGTTGAGAGGAAAACGCCGTTTGGCATGGACAGGAGCAGGCGTTGACGACCAGGTCTTTTTTTTGGTCTTTTTTTTTCACAGCGCCGGAAGGATTCAGGCAATTCTCCAAAGCCGGTTACTTTTATCCACAACCTTTACTGGACCTTTTTTTTCTTTTTTTCCTTTTTTCTCTCTCCGAGCATGCCAAAGTTGATAGAAAACGCGGTTCGGCATGGACGGGAGCAGGCGTTGAGGAGTAGGCCTTTTTTTGAGGGCCCAGAAA
>NW_027468433.1:30000-35000 GCF_041734735.1 Babylonia areolata
AGTGCAAAAGACAGAAGCGCGGGGGCAGTAAAGCCAGGCGGACGGGTCGACCGTTGCCGGCTGTGCGCCGACCGGAGCGATCCGCCACGCCACGCCGCGTCCCCCACAACCAGGGTGTCGCATAAGGCGCTGCGAAGGTGGACCTTGATCCACATTGGGCAGAGCCTGAGTTGAGGCCCCCCAGCACGTGCCTGGGGACCAGGCGTTGAGGAGTAGGCCTTTTTTTGAGGGCCCAGAAAGTATTTTGGCAATTGTAGCGAGGTTTTGGAGTTTTATCCACAACCTTTACCTGCCTTTTTTTCTCTCTCGAGCATGCCAAATAGAAAACGCGGTTCGGCATGGACGAGCAGGCGTTGAGGAGTAGGCCTTTTTTTGAGGGCCGAAAGTATTTTGGCAATGCCTTTTTTTCTCTCCGAGCATGCCAAAGTTGAGAGAAAACGCCGTTTGGCATGGACGGGAGGAGGTGTGGAGGAGTAGTCCATTTTTGAATGGCAGCGGAAAGATTTTGGCAATTGTAGCGAGGTTCTTCGGACTTTTATCCACAACCTTTACCTGCCTTTTCCTCAGCGAGCATGCCAAAGTTGAGAGAAAACGCCCTTCGCCATTGACGGGACCAGACGTTGACGACTACGTCTTTCTTTTTTTCACGGCGCCTGAACGATTTGGGCAATTCTCCACAGCGCGTTTACTTTTTATCCACAACCTTTACCTGCCTTTTCCTCAGCGAGCATGCCAAAGTTGAGAGGAAAACGCCGTTTGGCATGGACAGGAGCAGGCGTTGACGACCAGGTCTTTTTTTTGGTCTTTTTTTTTCACAGCGCCGGAAGGATTCAGGCAATTCTCCAAAGCCGGTTACTTTTATCCACAACCTTTACTGGACCTTTTTTTTCTTTTTTTCCTTTTTTCTCTCTCCGAGCATGCCAAAGTTGATAGAAAACGCGGTTCGGCATGGACGGGAGCAGGCGTTGAGGAGTAGGCCTTTTTTTGAGGGCCCAGAAAGTATTTTGGCAATTTTTTACTTTTTTATCCACAACCTTTACCTGCCTTTTTTTCTCTCCGAGCATGCCAAAGTTGAGAGAAAACGCCGTTTGGCATGGACGGGAGGAGGTGTGGAGGAGTAGTCCATTTTTGAATGGCAGCGGAAAGATTTTGGCAATTGTAGCGAGGTTCTTCGGACTTTTATCCACAACCTTTACCTGCCTTTTCCTCAGCGAGCATGCCAAAGTTGAGAGAAAACGCCCTTCGCCATTGACGGGACCAGACGTTGACGACTACGTCTTTCTTTTTTTCACGGCGCCTGAACGATTTGGGCAATTCTCCACAGCGCGTTTACTTTTTATCCACAACCTTTACCTGCCTTTTCCTCAGCGAGCATGCCAAAGTTGAGAGGAAAACGCCGTTTGGCATGGACAGGAGCAGGCGTTGACGACCAGGTCTTTTTTTTGGTCTTTTTTTTTCACAGCGCCGGAAGGATTCAGGCAATTCTCCAAAGCCGGTTACTTTTATCCACAACCTTTACTGGACCTTTTTTTTCTTTTTTTCCTTTTTTCTCTCTCCGAGCATGCCAAAGTTGATAGAAAACGCGGTTCGGCATGGACGGGAGCAGGCGTTGAGGAGTAGGCCTTTTTTTGAGGGCCCAGA
This sequence comes from Babylonia areolata, assembly GCF_041734735.1. NCBI lineage: Eukaryota > Metazoa > Mollusca > Gastropoda > Neogastropoda > Buccinidae > Babylonia > Babylonia areolata. Next base: position 31,642 of record NW_027468433.1, read on the forward strand.
AAGTATTTTGGCAATTTTTTACTTTTTTATCCACAACCTTTACCTGCCTTTTTTTCTCTCCGAGCATGCCAAAGTTGAGAGAAAACGCCGTTTGGCATGGACGGGAGGAGGTGTGGAGGAGTAGTCCATTTTTGAATGGCAGCGGAAAGATTTTGGCAATTGTAGCGAGGTTCTTCGGACTTTTATCCACAACCTTTACCTGCCTTTTCCTCAGCGAGCATGCCAAAGTTGAGAGAAAACGCCCTTCGCCATTGACGGGACCAGACGTTGACGACTACGTCTTTCTTTTTTTCACGGCGCCTGAACGATTTGGGCAATTCTCCACAGCGCGTTTACTTTTTATCCACAACCTTTACCTGCCTTTTCCTCAGCGAGCATGCCAAAGTTGAGAGGAAAACGCCGTTTGGCATGGACAGGAGCAGGCGTTGACGACCAGGTCTTTTTTTTGGTCTTTTTTTTTCACAGCGCCGGAAGGATTCAGGCAATTCTCCAAAGCCGGTTACTTTTATCCACAACCTTTACTGGACCTTTTTTTTCTTTTTTTCCTTTTTTCTCTCTCCGAGCATGCCAAAGTTGATAGAAAACGCGGTTCGGCATGGACGGGAGCAGGCGTTGAGGAGTAGGCCTTTTTTTGAGGGCCCAGAAAGTATTTTGGCAATTTTTTACTTTTTTATCCACAACCTTTACCTGCCTTTTTTTCTCTCCGAGCATGCCAAAGTTGAGAGAAAACGCCGTTTGGCATGGACGGGAGGAGGTGTGGAGGAGTAGTCCATTTTTGAATGGCAGCGGAAAGATTTTGGCAATTGTAGCGAGGTTCTTCGGACTTTTATCCACAACCTTTACCTGCCTTTTCCTCAGCGAGCATGCCAAAGTTGAGAGAAAACGCCCTTCGCCATTGACGGGACCAGACGTTGACGACTACGTCTTTCTTTTTTTCACGGCGCCTGAACGATTTGGGCAATTCTCCACAGCGCGTTTACTTTTTATCCACAACCTTTACCTGCCTTTTCCTCAGCGAGCATGCCAAAGTTGAGAGGAAAACGCCGTTTGGCATGGACAGGAGCAGGCGTTGACGACCAGGTCTTTTTTTTGGTCTTTTTTTTTCACAGCGCCGGAAGGATTCAGGCAATTCTCCAAAGCCGGTTACTTTTATCCACAACCTTTACTGGACCTTTTTTTTCTTTTTTTCCTTTTTTCTCTCTCCGAGCATGCCAAAGTTGATAGAAAACGCGGTTCGGCATGGACGGGAGCAGGCGTTGAGGAGTAGGCCTTTTTTTGAGGGCCCAGAAAGTATTTTGGCAATTTTTTACTTTTTTATCCACAACCTTTACCTGCCTTTTTTTCTCTCCGAGCATGCCAAAGTTGAGAGAAAACGCCGTTTGGCATGGACGGGAGGAGGTGTGGAGGAGTAGTCCATTTTTGAATGGCAGCGGAAAGATTTTGGCAATTGTAGCGAGGTTCTTCGGACTTTTATCCACAACCTTTACCTGCCTTTTCCTCAGCGAGCATGCCAAAGTTGAGAGAAAACGCCCTTCGCCATTGACGGGACCAGACGTTGACGACTACGTCTTTCTTTTTTTCACGGCGCCTGAACGATTTGGGCAATTCTCCACAGCGCGTTTACTTTTTATCCACAACCTTTACCTGCCTTTTCCTCAGCGAGCATGCCAAAGTTGAGAGGAAAACGCCGTTTGGCATGGACAGGAGCAGGCGTTGACGACCAGGTCTTTTTTTTGGTCTTTTTTTTTCACAGCGCCGGAAGGATTCAGGCAATTCTCCAAAGCCGGTTACTTTTATCCACAACCTTTACTGGACCTTTTTTTTCTTTTTTTCCTTTTTTCTCTCTCCGAGCATGCCAAAGTTGATAGAAAACGCGGTTCGGCATGGACGGGAGCAGGCGTTGAGGAGTAGGCCTTTTTTTGAGGGCCCAGAAAGTATTTTGGCAATTTTTTACTTTTTTATCCACAACCTTTACCTGCCTTTTTTTCTCTCCGAGCATGCCAAAGTTGAGAGAAAACGCCGTTTGGCATGGACGGGAGGAGGTGTGGAGGAGTAGTCCATTTTTGAATGGCAGCGGAAAGATTTTGGCAATTGTAGCGAGGTTCTTCGGACTTTTATCCACAACCTTTACCTGCCTTTTCCTCAGCGAGCATGCCAAAGTTGAGAGAAAACGCCCTTCGCCATTGACGGGACCAGACGTTGACGACTACGTCTTTCTTTTTTTCACGGCGCCTGAACGATTTGGGCAATTCTCCACAGCGCGTTTACTTTTTATCCACAACCTTTACCTGCCTTTTCCTCAGCGAGCATGCCAAAGTTGAGAGGAAAACGCCGTTTGGCATGGACAGGAGCAGGCGTTGACGACCAGGTCTTTTTTTTGGTCTTTTTTTTTCACAGCGCCGGAAGGATTCAGGCAATTCTCCAAAGCCGGTTACTTTTATCCACAACCTTTACTGGACCTTTTTTTTCTTTTTTTCCTTTTTTCTCTCTCCGAGCATGCCAAAGTTGATAGAAAACGCGGTTCGGCATGGACGGGAGCAGGCGTTGAGGAGTAGGCCTTTTTTTGAGGGCCCAGAAAGTATTTTGGCAATTTTTTACTTTTTTATCCACAACCTTTACCTGCCTTTTTTTCTCTCCGAGCATGCCAAAGTTGAGAGAAAACGCCGTTTGGCATGGACGGGAGGAGGTGTGGAGGAGTAGTCCATTTTTGAATGGCAGCGGAAAGATTTTGGCAATTGTAGCGAGGTTCTTCGGACTTTTATCCACAACCTTTACCTGCCTTTTCCTCAGCGAGCATGCCAAAGTTGAGAGAAAACGCCCTTCGCCATTGACGGGACCAGACGTTGACGACTACGTCTTTCTTTTTTTCACGGCGCCTGAACGATTTGGGCAATTCTCCACAGCGCGTTTACTTTTTATCCACAACCTTTACCTGCCTTTTCCTCAGCGAGCATGCCAAAGTTGAGAGGAAAACGCCGTTTGGCATGGACAGGAGCAGGCGTTGACGACCAGGTCTTTTTTTTGGTCTTTTTTTTTCACAGCGCCGGAAGGATTCAGGCAATTCTCCAAAGCCGGTTACTTTTATCCACAACCTTTACTGGACCTTTTTTTTCTTTTTTTCCTTTTTTCTCTCTCCGAGCATGCCAAAGTTGATAGAAAACGCGGTTCGGCATGGACGGGAGCAGGCGTTGAGGAGTAGGCCTTTTTTTGAGGGCCCAGAAAGTATTTTGGCAATTTTTTACTTTTTTATCCACAACCTTTACCTGCCTTTTTTTCTCTCCGAGCATGCCAAAGTTGAGAGAAAACGCCGTTTGGCATGGACGGGAGGAGGTGTGGAGGAGTAGTCCATTTTTGAATGG
>NW_027468434.1:0-2500 GCF_041734735.1 Babylonia areolata
ACTTTGGCATGCTCGGAGAGAGAAAAAAGGAAAAAAAGAAAAAAAAGGTCCAGTAAAGGTTGTGGATAAAAGTAACCGGCTTTGGAGAATTGCCTGAATCCTTCCGGCGCTGTGAAAAAAAAAGACCAAAAAAAAGACCTGGTCGTCAACGCCTGCTCCTGTCCATGCCAAACGGCGTTTTCCTCTCAACTTTGGCATGCTCGCTGAGGAAAAGGCAGGTAAAGGTTGTGGATAAAAAGTAAACGCGCTGTGGAGAATTGCCCAAATCGTTCAGGCGCCGTGAAAAAAAGAAAGACGTAGTCGTCAACGTCTGGTCCCGTCAATGGCGAAGGGCGTTTTCTCTCAACTTTGGCATGCTCGCTGAGGAAAAGGCAGGTAAAGGTTGTGGATAAAAGTCCGAAGAACCTCGCTACAATTGCCAAAATCTTTCCGCTGCCATTCAAAAATGGACTACTCCTCCACACCTCCTCCCGTCCATGCCAAACGGCGTTTTCTCTCAACTTTGGCATGCTCGGAGAGAAAAAAAGGCAGGTAAAGGTTGTGGATAAAAAAGTAAAAAATTGCCAAAATACTTTCTGGGCCCTCAAAAAAAGGCCTACTCCTCAACGCCTGCTCCCGTCCATGCCGAACCGCGTTTTCTATCAACTTTGGCATGCTCGGAGAGAGAAAAAAGGAAAAAAAGAAAAAAAAGGTCCAGTAAAGGTTGTGGATAAAAGTAACCGGCTTTGGAGAATTGCCTGAATCCTTCCGGCGCTGTGAAAAAAAAAGACCAAAAAAAAGACCTGGTCGTCAACGCCTGCTCCTGTCCATGCCAAACGGCGTTTTCCTCTCAACTTTGGCATGCTCGCTGAGGAAAAGGCAGGTAAAGGTTGTGGATAAAAAGTAAACGCGCTGTGGAGAATTGCCCAAATCGTTCAGGCGCCGTGAAAAAAAGAAAGACGTAGTCGTCAACGTCTGGTCCCGTCAATGGCGAAGGGCGTTTTCTCTCAACTTTGGCATGCTCGCTGAGGAAAAGGCAGGTAAAGGTTGTGGATAAAAGTCCGAAGAACCTCGCTACAATTGCCAAAATCTTTCCGCTGCCATTCAAAAATGGACTACTCCTCCACACCTCCTCCCGTCCATGCCAAACGGCGTTTTCTCTCAACTTTGGCATGCTCGGAGAGAAAAAAAGGCAGGTAAAGGTTGTGGATAAAAAAGTAAAAAATTGCCAAAATACTTTCTGGGCCCTCAAAAAAAGGCCTACTCCTCAACGCCTGCTCCCGTCCATGCCGAACCGCGTTTTCTATCAACTTTGGCATGCTCGGAGAGAGAAAAAAGGAAAAAAAGAAAAAAAAGGTCCAGTAAAGGTTGTGGATAAAAGTAACCGGCTTTGGAGAATTGCCTGAATCCTTCCGGCGCTGTGAAAAAAAAAGACCAAAAAAAAGACCTGGTCGTCAACGCCTGCTCCTGTCCATGCCAAACGGCGTTTTCCTCTCAACTTTGGCATGCTCGCTGAGGAAAAGGCAGGTAAAGGTTGTGGATAAAAGTCCGAAGAACCTCGCTACAATTGCCAAAATCTTTCCGCTGCCATTCAAAAATGGACTACTCCTCCACACCTCCTCCCGTCCATGCCAAACGGCGTTTTCTCTCAACTTTGGCATGCTCGGAGAGAAAAAAAGGCAGGTAAAGGTTGTGGATAAAACTCCAAAACCTCGCTACAATTGCCAAAATACTTTCTGGGCCCTCAAAAAAAGGCCTACTCCTCAACGCCTGGTCCCCAGGCACGTGCTGGGGGGCCTCAACTCAGGCTCTGCCCAATGTGGATCAAGGTCCACCTTCGCAGCGCCTTATGCGACACCCTGGTTGTGGGGGACGCGGCGTGGCGTGGCGGATCGCTCCGGTCGGCGCACAGCCGGCAACGGTCGACCCGTCCGCCTGGCTTTACTGCCCCCGCGCTTCTGTCTTTTGCACTGGCAAGCTAGCGACCGCTCGGCGTGCGAGGCCCGAGTCGGGGGACGGGAGTCTCGGGAGCCCACCAGCTCCCCGCAGGCTACCCGCCCGGCTGCCGAGCTTCCCGCCTGCGCGTCCAAGTGTGAACGCGCACGGCCGCCTCGCCGGGCTTCCTTTGCCGGGGCTCGGCTTGTCGGCCGGCGTCTCACGGTCCGTAGAAGGTTCGGTGCGTTCGCTGACGACGGGTCGAGAGAAGCGTTTTCTCTCCTCCCTCACTGACGGTCGTTGGTGCTCCCCAGCCCCTTCGGCGTCCCAAAGCGTAACGCCTGCTTCATCTCGTCAAGGGCGCGCCCGTCTCTAACCGGGCGTCGTCCGGCACGTGGAAACGGGCGGGAGACGGTGTCGAGGAGGAAGAAAGGGTGGGGTCCGGTCCGGTCCGGTCTGGTCTCCTCCTCCTTCTTCTTCTTGGCGCGCCTCCCGCCGAGACCGATGGATTCGTTGCACTCTCAGGCCCTGAATCTGTTGTCCGGTGGTTTCAGTTGATAGTGCTGCCGCGGACCGCCCACGGAAA
>NW_027468434.1:10000-20000 GCF_041734735.1 Babylonia areolata
CTTTCTGGGCCCTCAAAAAAAGGCCTACTCCTCAACGCCTGCTCCCGTCCATGCCGAACCGCGTTTTCTATCAACTTTGGCATGCTCGGAGAGAGAAAAAAGGAAAAAAAGAAAAAAAAGGTCCAGTAAAGGTTGTGGATAAAAGTAACCGGCTTTGGAGAATTGCCTGAATCCTTCCGGCGCTGTGAAAAAAAAAGACCAAAAAAAAGACCTGGTCGTCAACGCCTGCTCCTGTCCATGCCAAACGGCGTTTTCCTCTCAACTTTGGCATGCTCGCTGAGGAAAAGGCAGGTAAAGGTTGTGGATAAAAAGTAAACGCGCTGTGGAGAATTGCCCAAATCGTTCAGGCGCCGTGAAAAAAAGAAAGACGTAGTCGTCAACGTCTGGTCCCGTCAATGGCGAAGGGCGTTTTCTCTCAACTTTGGCATGCTCGCTGAGGAAAAGGCAGGTAAAGGTTGTGGATAAAAGTCCGAAGAACCTCGCTACAATTGCCAAAATCTTTCCGCTGCCATTCAAAAATGGACTACTCCTCCACACCTCCTCCCGTCCATGCCAAACGGCGTTTTCTCTCAACTTTGGCATGCTCGGAGAGAAAAAAAGGCAGGTAAAGGTTGTGGATAAAAAAGTAAAAAATTGCCAAAATACTTTCTGGGCCCTCAAAAAAAGGCCTACTCCTCAACGCCTGCTCCCGTCCATGCCGAACCGCGTTTTCTATCAACTTTGGCATGCTCGGAGAGAGAAAAAAGGAAAAAAAGAAAAAAAAGGTCCAGTAAAGGTTGTGGATAAAAGTAACCGGCTTTGGAGAATTGCCTGAATCCTTCCGGCGCTGTGAAAAAAAAAGACCAAAAAAAAGACCTGGTCGTCAACGCCTGCTCCTGTCCATGCCAAACGGCGTTTTCCTCTCAACTTTGGCATGCTCGCTGAGGAAAAGGCAGGTAAAGGTTGTGGATAAAAAGTAAACGCGCTGTGGAGAATTGCCCAAATCGTTCAGGCGCCGTGAAAAAAAGAAAGACGTAGTCGTCAACGTCTGGTCCCGTCAATGGCGAAGGGCGTTTTCTCTCAACTTTGGCATGCTCGCTGAGGAAAAGGCAGGTAAAGGTTGTGGATAAAAGTCCGAAGAACCTCGCTACAATTGCCAAAATCTTTCCGCTGCCATTCAAAAATGGACTACTCCTCCACACCTCCTCCCGTCCATGCCAAACGGCGTTTTCTCTCAACTTTGGCATGCTCGGAGAGAAAAAAAGGCAGGTAAAGGTTGTGGATAAAAAAGTAAAAAATTGCCAAAATACTTTCTGGGCCCTCAAAAAAAGGCCTACTCCTCAACGCCTGCTCCCGTCCATGCCGAACCGCGTTTTCTATCAACTTTGGCATGCTCGGAGAGAGAAAAAAGGAAAAAAAGAAAAAAAAGGTCCAGTAAAGGTTGTGGATAAAAGTAACCGGCTTTGGAGAATTGCCTGAATCCTTCCGGCGCTGTGAAAAAAAAAGACCAAAAAAAAGACCTGGTCGTCAACGCCTGCTCCTGTCCATGCCAAACGGCGTTTTCCTCTCAACTTTGGCATGCTCGCTGAGGAAAAGGCAGGTAAAGGTTGTGGATAAAAAGTAAACGCGCTGTGGAGAATTGCCCAAATCGTTCAGGCGCCGTGAAAAAAAGAAAGACGTAGTCGTCAACGTCTGGTCCCGTCAATGGCGAAGGGCGTTTTCTCTCAACTTTGGCATGCTCGCTGAGGAAAAGGCAGGTAAAGGTTGTGGATAAAAGTCCGAAGAACCTCGCTACAATTGCCAAAATCTTTCCGCTGCCATTCAAAAATGGACTACTCCTCCACACCTCCTCCCGTCCATGCCAAACGGCGTTTTCTCTCAACTTTGGCATGCTCGGAGAGAAAAAAAGGCAGGTAAAGGTTGTGGATAAAAAAGTAAAAAATTGCCAAAATACTTTCTGGGCCCTCAAAAAAAGGCCTACTCCTCAACGCCTGCTCCCGTCCATGCCGAACCGCGTTTTCTATCAACTTTGGCATGCTCGGAGAGAGAAAAAAGGAAAAAAAGAAAAAAAAGGTCCAGTAAAGGTTGTGGATAAAAGTAACCGGCTTTGGAGAATTGCCTGAATCCTTCCGGCGCTGTGAAAAAAAAAGACCAAAAAAAAGACCTGGTCGTCAACGCCTGCTCCTGTCCATGCCAAACGGCGTTTTCCTCTCAACTTTGGCATGCTCGCTGAGGAAAAGGCAGGTAAAGGTTGTGGATAAAAGTAAGAACCTCGCTACAATTGCCAAAATCTTTCCGCTGCCATTCAAAAAATGGACTACTCCTCCACACCTCCTCCCGTCCATGCCAAACGGCGTTTTCTCTCAACTTTGGCATGCTCGGAGAGAAAAAAAGGCAGGTAAAGGTTGTGGATAAAACTCCAAAACCTCGCTACAATTGCCAAAATACTTTCTGGGCCCTCAAAAAAAGGCCTACTCCTCAACGCCTGGTCCCCAGGCACGTGCTGGGGGGCCTCAACTCAGGCTCTGCCCAATGTGGATCAAGGTCCACCTTCGCAGCGCCTTATGCGACACCCTGGTTGTGGGGGACGCGGCGTGGCGTGGCGGATCGCTCCGGTCGGCGCACAGCCGGCAACGGTCGACCCGTCCGCCTGGCTTTACTGCCCCCGCGCTTCTGTCTTTTGCACTGGCAAGCTAGCGACCGCTCGGCGTGCGAGGCCCGAGTCGGGGGACGGGAGTCTCGGGAGCCCACCAGCTCCCCGCAGGCTACCCGCCCGGCTGCCGAGCTTCCCGCCTGCGCGTCCAAGTGTGAACGCGCACGGCCGCCTCGCCGGGCTTCCTTTGCCGGGGCTCGGCTTGTCGGCCGGCGTCTCACGGTCCGTAGAAGGTTCGGTGCGTTCGCTGACGACGGGTCGAGAGAAGCGTTTTCTCTCCTCCCTCACTGACGGTCGTTGGTGCTCCCCAGCCCCTTCGGCGTCCCAAAGCGTAACGCCTGCTTCATCTCGTCAAGGGCGCGCCCGTCTCTAACCGGGCGTCGTCCGGCACGTGGAAACGGGCGGGAGACGGTGTCGAGGAGGAAGAAAGGGTGGGGTCCGGTCCGGTCCGGTCTGGTCTCCTCCTCCTTCTTCTTCTTGGCGCGCCTCCCGCCGAGACCGATGGATTCGTTGCACTCTCAGGCCCTGAATCTGTTGTCCGGTGGTTTCAGTTGATAGTGCTGCCGCGGACCGCCCACGGAAAGAGCTCAGCCCTCGTTTCTGTGAGCAGCGGTCCCAACTGGCGCTGCAACCGTCTCCGGGGGCACGCAGAATACGGGTTGCATTCTGGTTGATCCTGCCAGTAGTCATATGCTTGTCTCAAAGATTAAGCCATGCATGTCTAAGTTCACACCCTCGTACGGTGAAACCGCGAATGGCTCATTAAATCAGTCGAGGTTCCTTAGATGATCCAAATTTACTTGGATAACTGTGGTAATTCTAGAGCTAATACATGCCGACCAGCTCCGACCCCTCGGGGAAAGAGCGCTTTTATTAGTTCAAAGCCAGTCGGGTTCTGCCCGTCCTTTGGTGACTCTGGATAACTTTGTGCCGATCGCATGGCCTCGAGCCGGCGACGCATCTTTCAAATGTCTGCCCTATCAAATGACGATGGTACGTGATCTGCCTACCATGTTAGCAACGGGTAGCGGGGAATCAGGGTTCGATTCCGGAGAGGGAGCATGAGAAACGGCTACCACATCCAAGGAAGGCAGCAGGCGCGCAACTTACCCACTCCTGGCACGGGGAGGTAGTGACGAAAATAACAATACGGAACTCTTTTGAGGCTCCGTAATTGGAATGAGTACACTTTAAACCCTTTAACGAGGATCTATTGGAGGGCAAGTCTGGTGCCAGCAGCCGCGGTAATTCCAGCTCCAATAGCGTATACTAAAGTTGTTGCGATTAAAAAGCTCGTAGTTGGATCTCAGGCATGGGCGCACGGTCCGCCTCGCGGCGGTCACTGTGTGTTTTGTTTCCCATCCTACGCTTCCCGGTTGTTCAGCCCATGGTGCTCTTCATTGAGCGTTTTGGGTGGCCGGAACGTTTACTTTGAAGAAATTAGAGTGTTCAAAGCAGGCACGTTGCCTGAATAATGGTGCATGGAATAATGGAATAGGACCTCGGTTCTATTTTGCTGGTTTTCGGAACACGAGGTAATGATTAAGAGGGACAGACGGGGGCATCCGTATTGCGGTGTTAGAGGTGAAATTCTTGATCATCGCAAGACGAACAACTGCGAAAGCATTTGCCAAGCATGTTTTCATTAGTCAAGAACGAAAGTCAGAGGTTCGAAGACGATCAGATACCGTCGTAGTTCTGACCATAAACGATGCCAACTAGCGATTCGCTGGTGTTGCTTCATCGACTCTGCGGGCAGCTTCCGGGAAACCAAAGTTTTCGGGTTCCGGGGGAAGTATGGTTGCAAAGCTGAAACTTAAAGGAATTGACGGAAGGGCACCACCAGGAGTGGAGCCTGCGGCTTAATTTGACTCAACACGGGAAAACTCACCCGGTCCGGACACTGTAAGGATTGACAGATTGATAGCTCTTTCTTGATTCAGTGGGTGGTGGTGCATGGCCGTTCTTAGTTGGTGGAGCGATTTGTCTGGTTAATTCCGATAACGAACGAGACTCTAGCCTACTAAATAGTTCGCCGATCCTTCACGCGTCGGCGCTAACTTCTTAGAGGGACAAGTGGCGTTTAGCCACACGAGATGAGCAATAACAGGTCTGTGATGCCCTTAGATGTCCGGGGCCGCACGCGCGCTACACTGAAGGAATCAGCGTGGCTTTCTCCCTGGCCCGAAAGGGTTGGGAAACCGTTGAATCTCCTTCGTGATAGGGATTGGGGCTTGAAATTGTTCCCATGAACGAGGAATTCCAGTATGCGCGAGTCATAAGCTCGCGTTGATTACGTCCCTGCCCTTTGTACACACCGCCCGTCGCTACTACCGATTGAACGGTTTAGTGAGGGCCTCGGATTGGTCTCGGCCCGCCCTTCACCGGGCGGCGCCGACGGTCGAGAAGACGCTCGAACTTGATCGTTTAGAGGAAGTAAAAGTCGTAACAAGGTTTCCGTAGGTGAACCTGCGGAAGGATCATTAACGGATCACGCGTTGCCTTGCCATGAGGAAGAACCGCAAAAAAAAAATAAGGGGAGGAACGTCCTCGTGTTTTAAGGCGGCCGAGTGGAGGCGGTGGTTTGCGACCGGCCCGCCTCCCCGAAAAGTGTGACTTTGGGGTACCTGTCCTGTCCGGGGTGCCGGGGCTGTCTCCTCTTTTTTCCAAGGAGCCGCCCGTCGGCCTTCTCGGCAGGGGGAAGCCGTTGGGTGCTGTACCAACCCGGTGGTAGCTCTCGCTCGTCCGGCTGGCGCCCTTCTGCTGGCGAAGGTTCAAAGAGCCCCCCCACCGGCTCTTCCGGGGGGGCCGCCCCCCCTGGCTCTTTTCTTGTTACCTTCCCATCGATGAACTAGATTTAAACCGTGATAGCAGTCCGCCGCGAAAGCCTCTTGCGGGACGGGAAACGAAACGAAACGAAGAGAACAACTTTAGGCGGTGGATCACTCGGCTCGTGCGTCGATGAAGAACGCAGCCAGCTGCGTGAACTAATGTGAATTGCAGGACACAGTGAACAATCGACACTTTGAACGCATATGGCGGCAAAGGGTCCGTCCTTTGGCCACGCCCGTCTGAGGGTCGGCGAAGTTCTACCCATCGCCGGAGGCTCTTTCCGGTGCCCTGAGCTCTCGAAGCGGCAAGCTCCGTGGCTCCAAGTGCAGACCCGGTCCTCCGCGGACCGACTTCCTTTCGCTCCGACTCAGACGGCGCATCTTTCCTGCGCTGAAGGACATGGCTCGGATAGCTTTCTAAGCCAGCATGCCTTCTTGCCCGCCTCCGCCAGCCGCCTCGCCTCGACTCTCCGCCGAGGGAGAAGTGGTTTTTCGGAGGGCAAGACGGGGGTGTGGTGTGCGTGAATTTAAAAAAAATTTTTATTTTAATTTCCCCCCCCCCCTGAAATGCTGTGATAAAAGCATGCCCGTAAACTTGTAAGGGAGGGCTGTGGATGATGTTGGAAGAAAAGTTAAGGTTGTGGATAAAAACGATTTGAGGTGGATTCTGTCTGGGCGAGAAGGTAGGTAGGCAGCAGGCAGCAGCAGGCAGGCAAGGCAAAGGCGTTTTCTGTCAACTGCAGAAAGGAAGAAAAAAGGAAAGGAAAGAAAAGGTAAAGGCTGTGATAACAAGTACAGCTTCTGATTTAAAAACTGCACCCACAACTCACTGACTGACTACGAGTTATTAATAAAACACACACAGACACGACAAACTTCAGTACACTACCACATTCATAAATTTTCATTTGTTTCCTTTTATTGTATTCATATGTCCCGTCAATGGCGAAGGGCGTTTTCTCTCAACTTTGCATGCTCGCTGAGGAAAAGGCAGGTAAAGGTTGTGGATAAAAAGTAAACGCGCTGTGGAGAATTGCCCAAATCGTTCAGGCGCCGTGAAAAAAAAGAAAGACGTAGTCGTCAACGTCTGGTCCCGTCAATGGCGAAGGGCGTTTTCTCTCAACTTTGGCATGCTCGCTGAGGAAAAGGCAGGTAAAGGTTGTGGATAAAAGTCCGAAGAACCTCGCTACAATTGCCAAAATCTTTCCGCTGCCATTCAAAAATGGACTACTCCTCCACACCTCCTCCCGTCCATGCCAAACGGCGTTTTCTCTCAACTTTGGCATGCTCGGAGAGAAAAAAAGGCAGGTAAAGGTTGTGGATAAAAAAGTAAAAAATTGCCAAAATACTTTCTGGGCCCTCAAAAAAGGCCTACTCCTCAACGCCTGCTCCCGTCCATGCCGAACCGCGTTTTCTATCAACTTTGGCATGCTCGGAGAGAAAAAAAGGAAAAAAAGAAAAAAAAGGTCCAGTAAAGGTTGTGGATAAAAGTAACCGGCTTTGGAGAATTGCCTGAATCCTTCCGGCGCTGTGAAAAAAAAAGACCAAAAAAAAGACCTGGTCGTCAACGCCTGCTCCTGTCCATGCCAAACGGCGTTTTCCTCTCAACTTTGGCATGCTCGCTGAGGAAAAGGCAGGTAAAGGTTGTGGATAAAAAGTAAACGCGCTGTGGAGAATTGCCCAAATCGTTCAGGCGCCGTGAAAAAAAGAAAGACGTAGTCGTCAACGTCTGGTCCCGTCAATGGCGAAGGGCGTTTTTCTCTCAACTTTGGCATGCTCGCTGAGGAAAAGGCAGGTAAAGGTTGTGGATAAAAGTCCGAAGAACCTCGCTACAATTGCCAAAATCTTTCCGCTGCCATTCAAAAATGGACTACTCCTCCACACCTCCTCCCGTCCATGCCAAACGGCGTTTTCTCTCAACTTTGGCATGCTCGGAGAGAAAAAAAGGCAGGTAAAGGTTGTGGATAAAAAAGTAAAAAATTGCCAAAATACTTTCTGGCCCTCAAAAAAAGGCCTACTCCTCAACGCCTGCTCCCGTCCATGCCGAACCGCGTTTTCTATCAACTTTGGCATGCTCGGAGAGAGAAAAAAGGAAAAAAAGAAAAAAAAGGTCCAGTAAAGGTTGTGGATAAAAGTAACCGGCTTTGGAGAATTGCCTGAATCCTTCCGGCGCTGTGAAAAAAAAAGACCAAAAAAAAGACCTGGTCGTCAACGCCTGCTCCTGTCCATGCCAAACGGCGTTTTCCTCTCAACTTTGGCATGCTCGCTGAGGAAAAGGCAGGTAAAGGTTGTGGATAAAAAGTAAACGCGCTGTGGAGAATTGCCCAAATCGTTCAGGCGCCGTGAAAAAAAGAAAGACGTAGTCGTCAACGTCTGGTCCCGTCAATGGCGAAGGGCGTTTTCTCTCAACTTTGGCATGCTCGCTGAGGAAAAGGCAGGTAAAGGTTGTGGATAAAAGTCCGAAGAACCTCGCTACAATTGCCAAAATCTTTCCGCTGCCATTCAAAAATGGACTACTCCTCCACACCTCCTCCCGTCCATGCCAAACGGCGTTTTCTCTCAACTTTGGCATGCTCGGAGAGAAAAAAAGGCAGGTAAAGGTTGTGGATAAAAAAGTAAAAAATTGCCAAAATACTTTCTGGGCCCTCAAAAAAAGGCCTACTCCTCAACGCCTGCTCCCGTCCATGCCGAACCGCGTTTTCTATCAACTTTGGCATGCTCGGAGAGAGAAAAAAGGAAAAAAAGAAAAAAAGGTCCAGTAAAGGTTGTGGATAAAAGTAACCGGCTTTGGAGAATTGCCTGAATCCTTCCGGCGCTGTGAAAAAAAAAGACCAAAAAAAAGACCTGGTCGTCAACGCCTGCTCCTGTCCATGCCAAACGGCGTTTTCCTCTCAACTTTGGCATGCTCGCTGAGGAAAAGGCAGGTAAAGGTTGTGGATAAAAAGTAAACGCGCTGTGGAGAATTGCCCAAATCGTTCAGGCGCCGTGAAAAAAAGAAAGACGTAGTCGTCAACGTCTGGTCCCGTCAATGGCGAAGGGCGTTTTCTCTCAACTTTGGCATGCTCGCTGAGGAAAAGGCAGGTAAAGGTTGTGGATAAAAGTCCGAAGAACCTCGCTACAATTGCCAAAATCTTTCCGCTGCCATTCAAAAATGGACTACTCCTCCACACCTCCTCCCGTCCATGCCAAACGGCGTTTTCTCTCAACTTTGGCATGCTCGGAGAGAAAAAAAGGCAGGTAAAGGTTGTGGATAAAAAAGTAAAAAATTGCCAAAATACTTTCTGGGCCCTCAAAAAAAGGCCTACTCCTCAACGCCTGCTCCCGTCCATGCCGAACCGCGTTTTCTATCAACTTTGGCATGCTCGGAGAGAGAAAAAAGGAAAAAAAGAAAAAAAAGGTCCAGTAAAGGTTGTGGATAAAAGTAACCGGCTTTGGAGAATTGCCTGAATCCTTCCGGCGCTGTGAAAAAAAAGACCAAAAAAAAGACCTGGTCGTCAACGCCTGCTCCTGTCCATGCCAAACGGCGTTTTCCTCTCAACTTTGGCATGCTCGCTGAGGAAAAGGCAGGTAAAGGTTGTGGATAAAAAGTAAACGCGCTGTGGAGAATTGCCCAAATCGTTCAGGCGCCGTGAAAAAAAGAAAGACGTAGTCGTCAACGTCTGGTCCCGTCAATGGCGAAGGGCGTTTTCTCTCAACTTTGGCATGCTCGCTGAGGAAAAGGCAGGTAAAGGTTGTGGATAAAACTCCAAAACCTCGCTACAATTGCCAAAATACTTTCTGGCCCTCAAAAAAAGGCCTACTCCTCAACGCCTGGTCCCCAGGCACGTGCTGGGGGGCCTCAACTCAGGCTCTGCCCAATGTGGATCAAGGTCCACCTTCGCAGCGCCTTATGCGACACCCTGGTTGTGGGGGACGCGGCGTGGCGTGGCGGATCGCTCCGGTCGGCGCACAGCCGGCAACGGTCGACCCGTCCGCCTGGCTTTACTGCCCCCGCGCTTCTGTCTTTTGCACTGGCAAGCTAGCGACCGCTCGGCGTGCGAGGCCCGAGTCGGGGGACGGGAGTCTCGGGAGCCCACCAGCTCCCCGCAGGCTACCCGCCCGGCTGCCGAGCTTCCCGCCTGCGCGTCCAAGTGTGAACGCGCACGGCCGCCTCGCCGGGCTTCCTTTGCCGGGGCTCGGCTTGTCGGCCGGCGTCTCACGGTCCGTAGAAGGTTCGGTGCGTTCGCTGACGACGGGTCGAGAGAAGCGTTTTCTCTCCTCCCTCACTGACGGTCGTTGGTGCTCCCCAGCCCCTTCGGCGTCCCAAAGCGTAACGCCTGCTTCATCTCGTCAAGGGCGCGCCCGTCTCTAACCGGGCGTCGTCCGGCACGTGGAAACGGGCGGGAGACGGTGTCGAGGAGGAAGAAAGGGTGGGGTCCGGTCCGGTCCGGTCTGGTCTCCTCCTCCTCCTTCTTCTTCTTGGCGCGCCTCCCGCCGAGACCGATGGATTCGTTGCACTCTCAGGCCCTGAATCTGTTGTCCGGTGGTTTCAGTTGAT